>NC_061511.1:104353725-104635310 GCF_022539505.1 Lolium rigidum
GGGAGATCAAGACACGCTGCAAGGGGAGTCTCCCACATCCAATCTCTTTACTTTGTTTTTGTCTTGCTTTACTTTATTTTATTTACTGCTTTGTTTGCTCTTATATCAAAAACACACAAAAATTAGTCGCTAGCTTTACTTTATTTACTGTCTTGTTCTCCATATTAAAAACACAAAAAATTAGCTACTTGCATTTACTTTATTTAGTTTGCTTTATTTACTACTGTTAAAATGAATACTCCTGAAAACACTAAGTTGTGTGACTTCACTAGCACAAATAATAATGATTTCCTGTGCACACCTATTGCTCCACCTGCTACTGCGGCAGAATTCATTGAAATTAAACCTGCTTTACTAAATCTTGTCATGAGAGAGCAATTTTCTGGTATTTGTTCTGATGATGCTGCTGCCCATCTTAATAATTTTGTTGAACTTTGTGAAATGCAAAAGTATAAGGATGTAGATGGTGACATTATAAAATTGAAATTGTTTCCTTTCTTCTTAAGAGGAAGAGCTAAAGATTGGTTGCTATCTTTGCCTAAGAATAGTATTGATTCATGGACTAAATGTAAGGATGCTTTTATTGGTAGATATTATCCTCCTGCTAAAATTATATCTTTGAGAAGTAGCATAATGAATTTTAAGCAATTAGATAATGAACATGTTGCTCAAGCATGGGAGAGAATGAAATCTTTGGTGAAGAATTGCCCTACCCATGGACTAACTACTTGGATGATCATCCAAACCTTCTATGCAGGATTGAATTTTTCTTCGCGGAACTTATTGGATTCAGCTGCTGGAGGTACCTTTATGTCCATCACTTTGGGGGCGGCAACAAAGCTTCTTGATGATATGATGATAAATTACTCTGAATGGCACACGGAAAGAGCTCCACAAGGTAAGAAGGTAAATTCTGTTGAAGAAACCTCCTTCTTGAGTGATAAGATTGATGTGATTATGTCTATGCTTGTGAATGGTAGATATAATGTTGATCCAAATAATGTTCCTTTAGCTTCATTGGTTGCCCAAGAAGAACATGTTGATGTGAACTTCATTAAAAATAATAATTTCAACAACAATGCTTATAGGAATAATTCTGGTAACAACTATAGGCAATATCCTTCTAATAATGGTAATGGTTATGGTAATTCTTATGGTAATTCTTACAACAATAATAGGAATGTACCCTCTGGTCTTGAAACCATGCTTAAAGAATTTATTAGTACACAAACTGCTTTTAACAAATCTGTTGAAGAAAAGCTTGGTAAAATTGATATTCTTGCTTCTAAGGTTGATAGACTTGCCTCTGATGTTGATCTTTTAAAATTGAAAGTTATGCCTAATAAGGATAATGATAATAAAATTGTTACTACAGCAAACGCCATCCAAGTTCGAATTAATGAAAATATTAGATTGATGGCTGAATTGCATGCTAGGTGGGAAAGAGAAGAAAACGAAAAACTTGCTAAAGAGAGTAATGTAACTAAAGTTTGGACTATTACCACCACTAGTAATGATAATGCTTCACATGTTGCTACACCTCCTACTATCAATGGTAAATTAATTGGTGTTGGCAATGTTTCTACTCCTAGTGCAAAGCGTGTAAAATTGCGTGAAACTGCTAAAACTGCTGAAACTGTTTGTGATAAAACTGCTGAAATTTTTCAAAATATTGGGGACAATGATCCCATTGCTGTAGATCATAATGGTTTAGATTTTTATGATTGTCACATCTCTGAAGTTATAAAGTTCTTACAAAAACTTGCTAAAAGTCCCAATGCTAGTGCTATAAATTTGGCCTTTACAAAACATATTACAAATGCTCTCATAAAAGCTAGAGAAGAGAAACTAAAACTTGAAACTTCTATTCCTAGGAAGTTAGAATATGGTTGGGAGCCCATCATTAAGATGAGGGTCAATGATTTTGATTGTAATGCTTTATGTGATCTTGGTGCAAGTATTTCTGTTATGCCTAAGAAAATCTATGATATGCTTGACTTGCCACCATTGAAAAATTGTTATTTGGATGTTAATCTTGCTGATAATGCTATAAAGAAACCTTTGGGGAGGATTGATAATGTTCGTATTATGGTTAACAATAACCTTGCCCCCGTTGATTTTGTTGTCTTGGATATTGAATGCAATGCATCTTGTCCCATTATATTGGGAAGACCTTTTCTTCGAACTGTTGGTGCTACCATTGATATGAAGGAAGGTAATATTAAATATCAATTTCCTCTCAAGAAAGGTATGGAACACTTCCCTAGAAAGAGAATGAAATTACCTTATGATTCTATTATTAGAACAAATTATGATGTTGATGCTTCATCTCTTGATGTTACTTGATTCACACTTTCTGCGCCTAGCTGAAATGCGTTAAAGAAAAGCGCTTATGGGAGACAACCCATTATTTTACTACAGCACTTTTGTTTTATATTTGAGTCTTGGAAGTTGTTACTACTGTAGCAACCTCTCCTTATCTTTATTTTATTGCATTGTTGTTCCAAGTAAAGTCTTTGATAGTAATGTTGATACTAGATTTGGATTACTGCACAGAAACAGATTTCTTACTGTCACGAAATTGAGCAGCCCCGTCTGTCTATAACTCATAAAATTCTGCCAATTTACGTGCGTGATCCTCAGATATGTACGCAACTTTCATTCAATTTGAGCATTTTCATCTGAATAAGTTAAGTGCCCCAGAAAAATTCGTCTTTACGGACTGTTCTGTTTTGACAGATTCTGCCTTTTATTTCGCATTGCATGTTTTGCTATGTTTGATGGATTTCTTTGTTCCATTAACTTTCAGTAGCTTTGTGCAATGTCCAGAAGTGTTTATGATTATGTCACCTCTGAATATATGAATTTTCAATTATGAACTAACCCTCTAATGAGCTTGTTTCGAGTTTGGTGTGGAGGAAGTTTTCAAGGGTCAAGAGAGGAGGATGATACAATACGATCAAGAAGAGTGAAAAGTCTAAGCTTGGGGATGCTCCCGTGGTTCATCCCTGCATATTTTAAGAAGACTCAAGAATCTAAGCTTGGGGATGCCCAAGGCATCCCCTTCTTCATCGACAACTTATCAGGTCACCTCTAGTGAAACTATATTTTTATTCAGTCATATCTTATGTGCTTTACTTGGAGCGTCTGTTTGCTTTTATTTTTGTTTTTTATTGTTTGAATAAAATCGGATCCTAGCATTCTTTGTGTGGGAGAGAGACACGCTCCTCTGTTGCATATGAACACATGTGTTCTTAGTGCTACTTTTAATGTTCACGGCGAAGGTTGAAAACTGCTTCGTTCATTGTTATATGGTTGGAAACGGAAAATGCCGCATGTGGTAATTGGTATAATGTCTTGAATAATTTGATACTTGGCAATTTTTGTGCTCATATGGATCATGTTTAAGCTCTTGCATCATGTACCTTGCACCTATTAATGAAGAACTACAAAGAGCTTGTTAAAATTTGGTTTGCATGATTGGTCTCTAGAGTCTAGATATTTTCTAGTTAAGGTGTTTGAACAACAAGGAGACGATGTAAAGTCTTATAATGCTTACAATATGTTCATATGTGAGTCTTGTTGCACCGTTTTATACTTGAGTTTGCTTCAAACAACCTTGCTAGCCTAGCCTTGTATTGAGAGGAATTTTTCTCGTGCATCCAAATCCTTGAGCCAAAAACTATGCCATTTGTGTCCACCATACCTACCTACCACATGGTATTTCTCTGCCATTCCAAAGTAAATTACTTGAGTGCTACCTTTAAAATTCTATTCTTTGCCTTCACAATACATAGCTCATGGGAAAATAGCCTTGAAAACTATTGTGGTGAAGAATATGTACTTATGTATCTTATTTCTTAATAAGTTGCTTGTTGAGCGGTAACCACGTTTCTGGGGACGACATCAACTTTTACACCTTTGTTGAATATCATGTGAGTTGCTATGCATGTTCGTCTTGTCTGAAGTAAGGGCGATTTTCATGATCAAATGGTTTGAGTATGCATATTGTTAGAGAAGAACATTGGGCCGCTAACTAAAGCCATGAATCATGGTGGAAGTTTCAGCTTGGACACAAATCCTCAATCTCTTATGAGAATATTATCTCGTTGTTGAATGCTTAAGCATTAAAAGAGGAGTCCATTATATGTTGTCTATGTTGTCCCGGTATGGATGTCTAAGTTGAGAATAATCAAAAGCGAGAAATCCAATGCGAGCTTTCTCCTTAGACCTCCGTACAAGCGGCATAGAGGTACCCCTTTGTGACACTTGGTTGAAACATATGTTATGCAATGATAATCCGTGTTAATCCAAGCTAATTAGGACAAGGTGCGGGCACTATTGGTATACTATGCATGAGGCTTGCAACTTATAGGATGTCTTATACATAACACATATGATTTATTACTACCGTTGACAAAATTGTTTCTATGTTTTCAAAATCAAAGATCTAGCACAAAAATAGTAATCCATGCTTCCCTCTGCGAAGGGCCATTCTTTTACTTATTGTTGAGTCAGTTTACCTATTCTTTCTATCTCAGAAGCAAACACTTGTGTCAACTGTGTGCATTGATTCTTACATGTTTACCTATTGCACTTGTTATATTGCTTTATGTTGACAATTATCCATGAGATAAACATGTTGAAGTTGAAAGCAACCGCTGAAACTTATATCTTCCTTTGTGTTGTTTCAAAGCTTTCTACTAAGAATTTATTGCTTTATGAGTAACTCTTATGCAAGTCTTATTGATGCTTGTCTTGAAAGTACTATTCATGAAAAGTCTTTGCTATATGATTCAGCTTGTTTACTCATTGTCTTCATCATTGCTTCGAATCGCTGCATTCATCTCATGTGCTTTACAATAGTATTGATCAAGATTATGATAGCTTGTCACTTCAGAAATTATCCTTGTTATCGTTTACCTACTCGAGGGCGAGTATGAACTAAGCTTGGGGATGCTTGATACGTCTCAAACGTATCCATAATTTCTTATGTTCCATGCTACTTTTATGATGATACTCACATGTTTTATACACATTATATGTCATTATTATGCATTTTTCCGGCACTAACCTATTGACGAGATGCCGAAGAGCCAGTTGTTGTTTTCTGTTGTTTTTGGTTTCAGAAATCCTACAAAGGAAATATTCTCGGAATTGGACGAAATCAACGCCCAGGGTCTTATTTTTCCACGAAACTTCCAGAAGACCGAAAGGATTACGAAGTGGGGCGACGAGGCGCCGCCACACCAGGGCCGCGCGGCCAGGCTAGGGCCTGCGCCGCCCTGTTGTCTGGGGCCCTCGTGTCGCCCCTAAACCTGCCCTTCCGCCTACTTAAAGCCTTCATCGCGAAACCCCCAGTACCGAGAGCCACGATACGGAAAACCTTCCAGAGACGCAGCCGCCGCCAATCCCATCTCGGGGATTCAGAGATCGCCTCCGGCACCCTGCCGGAGAGGGAATCATCTCCCGGAGGGCTCTTCATCGCCATGATAGCCTCCGGATCGATGTGTGAGTAGTTCACCCCTGGACTATGGGTCCATAGCAGTAGCTAGATGGTTGTCTTCTCCTCATTGTGCTATCATGTTAGATCTTGTGAGCTGCCTATCATGATCAAGATCATCTATTTGTAATGCTACATGTTGTGTTTGTTGGGATCCGATGAATATTGAATACTATGTCAAGTTGATTATCAATCTATCATATATGTTGTTTATGTTCTTGCATGCTCTCCGTTGCTAGTAGAGGCTCTGGCCAAGTTGATACTTGTAACTCCAAGAGGGAGTATTTATGCTCGATAGTGGGTTCATGCCTCCATTGAATCTGGGACAAGTGATGTAAAGTTCTAAGGTTGTGGATGTGTTGTTGCCACTAGGGATAAAACATCGATGCTTTGTCTAAGGATATTTGTGTTGATTACATTACGCACCATACTTAATGCAATTGTCTCGTTGTTTGCAACTTAATACCGGAAGGGGTTCGGATGATAACCTGAAAGTGGACTTTTTAGGCATAGATGCATGCTGGATAGCGGTCTATGTACTTTGTCGTAATGCCCTGATTAAATCTCATAGTACTCATCATGATATATGTATATGCATTGTTGTGCCTTCTTTATTTGTCAATTGCCCAACTGTAATTCATTCACCCAACATGCTATTTATCTTATGGGAGAGACACCACTAGTGAACTGTGGACCCCGGTCCATTCTTTACATCTGAAATACAATCTACTGCAATACTTGTTCTTTACTGTTCTTCGCAAACAAACATCATCTTCCACACTATACGGTTAATCCTTCGTTTACAGCAAGCCGGTGAGATTGACAACCTCACTGTTACGTTGGGGCAAAGTACTTTGATTGTGTTGTGCAGGTTCCACGTTGGCGCCGGAATCCCTGGTGTTGCGCCGCACTACACTCCGTCACCAACAACCTTGACGTGTTCCTTGACTCCTACTGGTTCGATAACCTTGGTTTCTTACTGAGGGAAAACTTGCTACTGTACGCATCACACCTTCCTCTTGGGGTTCCCAACGGACGTGTGTTAACTGCACGCATCAGAGATACGACAACACAGGCGCGGGTCGATAGGGCGCGTCAAGAAAGGAGAGAATGTCGGCAGTCACCAGTGGTTGACGAGGAGGAGATGTGCGGACTCCCCTGTTTCACTCGACGAGTTCGAAAAACGCGAGTTCCATCTGGTTTCAAATTACCTGACAATTACAAGAAGTTCGATGGCTTGCAAGATCTAGAGGATTTGCTAGTCGACTACCTGGAAACAGTAAAGTTGACGGGTGGAACCAAAGCAACGGCTATGCAGAGCATCCAGGTATACTTGAGTGGGGCGGCGCGATCATGGATCAAGAAGCTACCACCTGGATCCATCGACAGCTGGGAGACCTTTGAGGACATGTTCATGAAGAACTTCCTATCCACATGCAAGAAACCTGCGTCGATAGAACAATTAAGAGCCTGTCGACAGAAGTATGATGAGTCAATGAGGATGTACATCCAGAGGTGGAACATTATCAAAAACTCGGCAGAAAACATATCTGACGAGAGGGCGATAGATGCTTTTGTCGTTGGGATCCGAAGAAAAGATTTCATCGAGGACTTGGGAAGGACTAATCTAAAAACCATAGCAGCATTGATGGAAATAGCGAATCGCTGGGCAGATGGAGAGGATTCTGTTCACAATAAGCGGCATAGGTCGCCTGAGGAAGGTTGAAATCGAAATATTCAAAATAGACGATGATTCTCTTGCCAATACTCTGACTATGACGGTCCCGGCCAAATATCGGCTGGCTTCCGAGGAAATAGCGGAAGTAATAATCGAGATGACTATCAAAAGAGTGGTGAACAACGCAACGACTACAGGGACAGTCCACGTCCCAATAGGCAAAATAATGGTCCAAGGTTCCAGAGGCCGTATATATCTCCCGAAGATATGATGAACGGGTCATGCCAGATGCACTTTTATCTTGACAACAACGGGAAGAGGCAGTCGGGGCATCTGCAGAAGGATTGCCGAATGTTCCAAGCGCTGAACAGGTTCGCGGGGCACGCCAACGGATAGGCAGCAAATAGAAACCCTCAGGGGCCAAGTAGTGAGATCGACCTTCCACCTCTTCCCGCAATCACGGACGAAAATCAACACCAGTTGCAATTGGCGGCAGCTCCGCACCCGCCTCCTTATATCAACACCAATGGTGCGGTCTCGATGATCCAGAAAGCCAGGCCATCCAATAGAGCTCAGAAAGTAATTCCGCGACAAGTTTTTATGGCAGAAAAGATACCTCCACCAACAATAGAGTATCTGAATTGGTCGGGACAAGACATTGGCTTCACTATAGCGGACCACCCGCAGCAAGTCCCTTGACCAGGATTCGATGTTTCACGAGTTTTCATAGATGGAGGCAGCAGTTTAAACCTCATGTATGCAGATACATTGAGGAAGATGAATATATCCTTGGCAAACTTAAACCCAACGGACACACGTTTCCATGGTATCACACCAGATAAGCCAAGTTATCCACTGTGAAAGATCAATCTCGACGTTCAGTTTGGAACCCGAGAGAACTACAGGATAGAAAGGCTGGAGTTCGAAGTCGTAGATTTCCCATCGCAGTACCATGCTCTATTGGGACGACCCGTGTATGCCAGGTTTATGGTGGTACCACATTACACATACTTGTTATGGAGACTCCCTGGACCCAAGGGCCCAATCACAAGAAAGGCAGTTTCGCGCTAGCGGATAAGTGCGACAAGGATTTCCATCGGCTGTCAGAAACTTTCGGGATGCAGGCAGAGTATATGGTGTCAAGGCTAACAACTGATTATGATGTGTTGCCAGATGGAGGGAGGCCGCTAAAGGAGCCAACCTTTGATACAACCAAAAACTCAAAGGAAGTGCAGATTCACCCGACTGATCCTAAGAAGACAACAGCTATCGCAACAAACATGGATCTCGCATAGGAAAGCGCGCTCGTCGAGTTCCTCCGTGAGCGCTGGGAAATCTTCGCATGGTGTCCAGCAGACATGCCAGGAGTACCCAGGGAACTTGCCGAGCACCCCCTTAATTTGGATCCATAAAAAAGTTTTTCGGAACCAAACCGCAAAGCTATGCTGTCATAAATTAATCGACTCAGAGAAGCTGGATTTATCAAAGAGATACATACAGAGGCCACATGGGTAGCTAACCCAGTGTTGGTCCCGAAGAAAAACACAGAGGTCCTTCGCATGTGCGTCGACTTCACGTGTCTCAATAAACATTGTCCAAAGGATCACTTCCCCCTCCCAAGGATCGATCAAATTATCGACTCCACGGCAGGCTGTGAACGTCTTTCCTTCCTGGACGCATATTCTGGTTACAGTCAGATTCAACTGAAAGAAGAGGATGAAGTCAAAACAGCTTTCATAACACCCTATGGTGTGTTCTGCTATAGAACAATGCCCTTCGGCTTGAAAAACGCGGGAGCAACATATCAACGGATGATGCAGAAGTGCCTTGCCACATAAATTGGCAAGAACGTTGATGGCGTATATTTCACACGTTCGTTGGGCAACCCCAAGAGGAAGGTATGATGCGCACAACAACAAGTTTTCCCTCAGAAAGAAACCAAGGTTTATCGAACCAGGAGGAGCCAAGAAGCACGTTGAAGGTTGATGGCGGCGGGATGTAGTGCGGCGCAACACCGGAGATTCCGGCGCCAACGTGGAACCCGCACAACACAACCAAAGTACTTTGCCCCAACGAAACAAGGTGAGGTTGTCAATCTCACCGGCTTGCTGTAACAAAGGATTAACCGTATTGTGTGGAAGATGATTGTTTGCAGAGAAAACAAGAAAACAAGTATTGCAAGAGATTTGTATTTCAAGTAAAGAGAATTGGACCGGGGTCCACAGCTCACTAGAGGTGTCTCTCCCATAAGACGAACAACATGTTGGGTGAACAAATTACAGCTTGGGCAATTGACAAATAAAGAGAGCATGACAATGCACATACATATCATGATGAGTATAGTGAGATTTAATTGGGCATTACGACAAAGTACATAGACCGCCATCCAACCGCATCTATGCCTAAAAAGTCCACCTTCAGAGTTATCATCCGAACCCCTCCAGTATTAAGTTGCAAGCAACGGACAATTGCATTAAGTATGGTGCGTAATGTAATCAACAACTACATCCTTAGACATAGCATCAATGTTTTATCCCTAGTGGCAACAACGACAACACAACCTTAGAACTTTCTCGTCATCGTCCCGTGTGTCAATGCGGCATGAACCCACTATCGAGCATAAGTACTCCCTCTTGGAGTTACAAGCATCTACTTGGCCAGAGCATCTACTAGTAACGGAGAGCATGCAAGATCATAAACAACACATAAGCATAACTTTGATAATCAACATAACAAGTATTCTCTATTCATCGGATCCCAACAAACGCAACATATAGAATTACAGATAGATGATCTTGATCATGTTAGGCAGCTCACAAGATCCGACAATGATAGCACAATGGGGAGAAGACAACCATCTAGCTACCGCTATGGACCCATAGTCCAGGGGTAGACTACTCACACATCACACCGGAGGCGACCATGGCGGCGTAGAGTCCTCCGGGAGATGATTCCCCTCTCCGGCAGGGTGCCGGAGGCGATCTCCCGGATCCCCCGAGATGGGATCGGCGGCGACGGCGTCTCCGTAAGGTTTTCCGTATCGTGGCTCTCGGTACCGGGGGTTTCGTCACGGAGGCTATTTGTAGGCGGAAGGGTAGGTCAAGAGGCGGCACGAGGGCCCCACACCACGGGCCGCGCGGCCAAGGGGGGCCGCGCCGCCCTAGGGTGTGGCCCCCTCGTGGCCCCTCTTCGTCTCTCCTTCGGACTTCCGGAAGCTTCGTGGAAAAATAGGCCCCCGGGCTTTGATTTCGTCCAATTCCGAGAATATTTCCTTACTATGATTTCTGAAACCAAAAACAGCAGAAAACCGCAACTCGG
Organism: Lolium rigidum; assembly: GCF_022539505.1. Taxonomy (NCBI): domain Eukaryota; kingdom Viridiplantae; phylum Streptophyta; class Magnoliopsida; order Poales; family Poaceae; genus Lolium; species Lolium rigidum. The sequence continues at coordinate 104,364,225 of NC_061511.1, forward strand.
CACTTCGGCATCTTGTTAATAGGTTAGTTCCGTAAAATGCACGAATATGACATAAAGTGTGCATAAAACATGTAGATAACATCAATAATGTGGCATGGAACATAAGAAATTATCGATACGTCGGAGACGTATCAGCATCCCCAAGCTTAGTTATGCTCGTCCCGAGCAGGTAAAACGATAACACAGATAATTTCGGAGTGACATGCCATCATAATCTTGATCATACTATTTGTAAAGCATATGTAGTGAATGCAGCGATCAAAACAATATGTATGACATGAGTAAACAAGTGAATCATAAAGCAAAGACTTTTCATGAATAGCACTTCAAGACAAGCATCAATAAGTCTTGCATAAGAGTTAACTCATAAAGCAATAATTCGAAGTAAAGGTATTGAAGCAACACAAAAGAAGATTAAGTTTCAGCGGTTGCTTTCAACTTGTAACATGTATATCTCATGGATATTGTCAACATAGAGTAATATAATAAGTGCAATAAGCAAGTATGTAGGAATCAATGCACAGTTCACACAAGTGTTTGCTTCTTGAGGTGGAGAGAAATAGGTGAACTGACTCAACATTGAAAGTAAAAGAAATGGTCCTCATAGAGGAAAAGCATAGATTGCTATATTTGTGCTAGAGCTTTGATTTTGAAAACATGAAACAATTTTGTCAACGGTAGTAATAAAGCATATGCATCATGTAAATTATATCTTATAAGTTGCAAGCCTCATGCATAGTGTACCAATAGTGCCCGCACCTTGTCCTAATTAGCTTGGACTACCTGGATTATCACCGCAATACATATGCTTTAACCAAGTTTCACAAAGGGGTACCTCTATGCCGCATGTACAAAGGTCTAAGGAGAAAGCTCGCATTTGGATTTCTCGCTTTTGATTATTCTCAACTTAGACATCCATACCGGGACAACATAGACAACAGATAATGGACTCCTCTTTTAATGCTTTAAGCATTTGACAACAATTAATTATTTTTTCATTAGAGATTTGAGGATGTTTGTCCAAAACTGAAACTTCCACCATGAATCATGGCTTTAGTTAGCGGCCCAATGTTCTTCTCTCACAATATGCATGCTCAAACCATTCAACTCAGTGTAGATCGCCCTTACTTCGTACAAGACGAACATGCATAGCAACTCACATGAAATTCAACAATGAGTTGATGGCGTTCCCCAGATGAACATGGTTATCGCACAACAAGCAACTTAATAAGAGATAAAGTGCATAATTACATATTCAATACCACAATAGTTTTTAAGCTATTTGTCCCATGAGCTATATATTGCAAAGGTGAATGATGGAATTTTAAAGGTAGCACTCAAGCAATTTACTTTGGAATGGCGGGAAAATACCATGTAGTATAGGTAGGTATGGTGGACACAAATGGAATAGTGGTTGGCTCAAGTATTTTGGATGCATGAGAAGTATTCCCTCTCGATACAAGGTTTAGGCTAGCAAGGCTTATTTGAAACAAACACAAGGATGAACCGGTGCAGCAAAACTCACATAAAAGACATATTGAAAACATTATAAGACTCTACACCGTCTTCCTTGTTGTTCAAACTCAATACTAGAAATTATCTAGACCTTAGAGAAACCAAATATGCAAACCAAATTTTAGCATGCTCTATGTATTTCTTAATTAATGGGTGCAAAGCATATGATGCAAGAGCTTAAACATGAGCACAACAATTGCCAAGTATCACATTACCCAAGACATTTATAGCAATTACTACATGTATCATTTTCCAATTCCAACCATATAACAATTTAACGAAGGAGAAACTTCGCCATGAATACTATGAGTAGAAACCAAGGACATACTTGTCCATATGCTACAGAGGAGCGTGTATCTCTCCCATAAAGTGAATGCTAGGATCCATTTTATTCAAACAAAACAAAAAACAAAAACAAACCGACGCTCCAAGAAAAAAAAGCACATAAGATGTGATGGAATAAAAATATAGTTTCAGGGGAGGAACCTGATAATGTTGTCGATGAAGAAGGGGATGCCTTGGGCATCCCCAAGCTTAGACGCTTGAGTCTTCTTGATATATGCAGGGGTGAACCACCGGGTGCATCCCCAAGCTTAGAGCTTTCACTCTCCTTAATCATGTTGCATCATACTCCTCTCTTGATCCTTGAAAACTTCCTCCACACCAAACTCGAAACAACTCATTAGAGGGTTAGTGCACAATATAAATTGACATATTCAGAGGTGACACAATCATTCTTAACACTTCTGGACATTGCATAATGCTACTGGACATTAGTGGATCAAAGAAATTCATCCAACATAGCGAAAGAGGCAATGCGAAATAAAAGGCAGAATCTGTCAAAACAGAACAGTTCGTATTGACGAATTTTAAAATGGCACCAGACTTGCTCAAATGAAAATGCTCAAATTGAATGAAAGTTGCGTACATATCTGAGGATCACTCACGTAAATTGGCATAATTTTCTGAGTTACCTACAGAGAATTAGACCCAGATTCGTGACAGCAAAGAAATCTGTTTCTGCGCAGTAATCCAAATCTAGTACTTACTTTTCTATCAACGGCTTAACTTGGCACAACAAAACACAAAACTAAGATAAGGAGAGGTTGCTACAGTAGTAAACAACTTCCAAGACACAAAATAAAAACAAAGTACTGTAGGTAAAAACATGGGTTGTCTCCCATAAGCGCTTTTCTTAACGCCTTTCAGCCTAGGCGCGAAAGTGTGTATCAAGTATTATCGAGAGATGAAGCATCAACATCATAATTTGTTCTAATAATAGAATCATAAGGTACCTTTATTCTCTTTCTAGGGAAGTGTTCCATACCTTTCTTGAGAGGAAATTGATATTTTATATTACCTTCCCTCATATCAATAATAGCACCAACAGTTCGAAGAAAAGGTCTTCCCAATATAATGGGACAAGATGCATTGCATTCAATATCCAAGACAACAAAATCAACGGGAACAAGATTATTGTTAACGGTAATGCGAACATTATCAACTTTACCCAAAGGTTTCTTTGTAGAATGATCAGCAAGATTAACATCCAAATAACAATTTTTCAACGGTGGCAAGTCAAGCATATTATAAATTTTCTTAGGCATAACGTAAATACTTGCACCAAGATCACATAAAGCATTACAATCAAAATCTTTAACCTTCATCTTAATGATGGGCTCCCAACCATCCTCTAGCTTTTCAGGAATAGAGGCTTCGCGCTCTAGTTTCTCTTCTCTAGCTTTTATGAGAGCATTTGTAATATGATGCGTGAAAGCCAGATTTATAGCACTAGCATTAGGACTTTTAGCAAGTTTTTGCAAGAACTTTATAACTTCAGAGATGTGGCAATCATCAAAATTCAAACCATTATAATCTAAAGCAATGGGATCATCATCCCCAATGTTGGAAAAAATTTCAGCAAGCTTTATCACGAGCAGTTTCAGCAGCTTTAGCAGTTTCAGCAGCTTTTCGCGCTTTGCATTAGAAGTGGAAACATTGCTAACACCAATTCTTTTATTAGTATGAGTAGGAGGTGCAGCAACATGTGTAGCATTAGCATTACTTGTGGTGGTAATAGTCCAAACTTTAGCTATATTCTTCTCTTTAGCTAGTTTTTCATTTTCTTCTCTATCCCACCTAGCACGCAGTTCAGCCATTAATCTTATATTCTCATTAATTCTAACTTGAATGGCATTTTCTGTAGTAACAATTTTATTATGATAATTCTCATTAGGCAAAACTTTTGATTTCAAAAGATCAACATCAGCAGCAAGACTATCGACTTTAGAAGCAAGTATATCAATTTTACCAAGCTTTTCTTCAACAGATTTGTTAAAAGCAGTTTGTGTACTAATAAATTCTTTAAGCATGGCTTCAAGTCCAGGGGGTGAATTCCTATTATTGTTGTAAGAATTTCCATAAGAATTACCATAGCCGTTGCCATTATTATAAGGATATGGCCTATAGTTGTTACTAGAATTGTTCCGGTAAGCATTGTTGTTGAAATTATTATTTTTAATGAAGTTTACATCAACATGTTCTTCTTGTGCAACCAATGAAGCTAACGGAACATTATTAGGATCAATATTAGTCCTATCATTCACAAGCATAGACATAATAGCATCAATCTTATCATTCAAGGAAGAGGATTCTTCAACAGAATTTACCTTCTTACCTTGTGGAGCTCTTTCCGTGTGCCATTCAGAGTAGTTGATCATCATATTATCAAGAAGCTTTGTTGCTTCACCAAGAGTGATGGACATAAAGGTACCTCCAGCAGCTGAATCCAATAAATTCCGCGAAGAAAAATTTAGTCCCGCATAGAAGGTTTGGATGATCATCCAAGTAGTCAGTCCATGGGTTGGGCAATTTTTAACCAAAGATTTCATTCTTTCCCAAGCTTGAGCAACATGTTCAGTATCTAATTATTTAAAATTCATTATGCTACTCCTCAAAGATATAATTTTAGCAGGGGGATAATATCTACCAATAAAAGCATCCTTGCATTTAGTCCATGAATCAATACTATTCTTAGGCAGAGATAGCAACCAATCTTTAGCTCTTCCTCTTAATGAGAAAGGGAATAATTTTAGTTTAATAATATCACCATCTACATCTTTATATTTTTGCATTTCACATAGTTCAACAAAATTATTAAGATGGGCAGCAAGCATCATCGAACTAATTCCAGAAAATTGATCTTTCATAACAAGATTCAAGTAAAGCAGGTTTAATTTCAAAGAATTCTGCTGTAGTAGCAGGTGGAGCAATAGGTGTGCATAAGAAATCATTATTATTTGTGGTTGTGAAGTCACACAACTTAGTACTTTCAGCGTTGGCCATTTTAGCAACAGTAAATAAAGCAAACTAGATAAAGTAAATGCAAGTAAACTAATTTTTTTGTGTTTTCGATATAGCAAACAAGATAGCAAATAAAGTAAAACTAGCAATTAATTTTTTTGTATTTTGATTTAGTGCAGCAAACAAAGTAGTAAATAAAACTAAGCAAGACAAAAACAAAGTAAAGAGATTGAGAAGTGGAGACTCCCCTTGCAGCGTGTCTTGATCTCCCCGGCAACGGCGCCGTAAAAGAGCTTGATGGCGTGTATTTCACACGTTCGTTGGGCAACCCCAAGAGGAAGGTATGATGCGCACAGCAGCAAGTTTTCCCTCGGAAAGAAACCAAGGTTTATCGAACCAGGAGGAGCCAAGAAGCACGTTGAAGGTTGATGGCGGCGGGATGTAGTGCGGCGCAACACCGGAGATTCCGGCGCCAACGTGGAACCTGCACAACACAACCAAAGTACTTTGCCCCAACGAAACAGTGAGGTTGTCAATCTCACCGGCTTGCTGTAACAAAGGATTAACCGTATTGTGTGGAAGATGATTATTTGCAGAGAAAACAGTAAAACAAGTATTGCAGTAGATTTGTATTTCAGTAAAGAGAATTGGACCGGGGTCCACAGTTCACTAGAGGTGTCTCTCCCATAAGACGAACAAGCATGTTGGGTGAACAAATTACAGCTTGGGCAATTGACAAATAAAGAGAGCATGACAATGCACATACATATCATGATGAGTATAGTGAGATTTAATTGGGCATTACGACAAAGTACATAGACCGCCATCCAACCGCATCTATGCCTAAAAAGTCCACCTTCGAGTTATCATCCGAACCCCTCCAAGTATTAAGTTGCATGCAACAGTACAATTGCATTAAGTATGGTGCGTAATGTAATCAACAACTACATCCTTAGACATAGCATCAATGTTTTATCCCTAGTGGCAACAAGACAACACAACCTTAGAACTTTCGTCACTCGTCCCAGGTGTCAATGCGGCATGAACCCACTATCGAGCATAAGTACTCCCTCTTGGAGTTACAAGCATCTACTTGGCCGGAGCATCTACTAGTAACGGAGAGCATGCAAGATCATAAACAACACATAAGCATAACTTTGATAATCAACATAACAAGTATTCTCTATTCATCGGATCCCAACAAACGCAACATATAGAATTATAGATAGATGATCTTGATCATGTTAGGCAGCTCACAAGATCCGACAATGATAGCACAATGGGGAGAAGACAACCATCTAGCTACCGCTATGGACCCATAGTCCAGGGGTAGACTACTCACACATCACACCGGAGGCGACCATGGCGGCGTAGAGTCCTCCGGGAGATGATTCCCCTCTCCGGCAGGGTGCCGGAGGCGATCTCCTGGATCCCCCGAGATGGGATCGGCGGCGACGGCGTCTCCGTAAGGTTTTCCGTATCGTGGCTCTCGGTACTGGGGGTTTCGTCACGGAGGCTATTTGTAGGCGGAAGGGTAGGTCAAGAGGCGGCACGAGGGCCCCACACCACAGGGCCGCACGGCCAAGGGGGGCCGCGCCGCCCTAGGGTGTGGCCCCCTCGTGGCCCCTCTTCGTCTCTCCTTCGGACTTCCGGAAGCTTCGTGGAAAAATAGGCCCCCGGGCTTTGATTTCGTCCAATTCCGAGAATATTTCCTTACTATGATTTCTGAAACCAAAAACAGCAGAAAACAAGCAATCGGCACTTCGGCATCTTGTTAATAGGTTAGTTCCAGAAAATGCACGAATATGACATAAAGTGTGCATAAAACATGTAGATAACATCAATAATGTGGCATGGAACATAAGAAATTATCGATACGTCGGAGACGTATCAAACGTTCAAGTCTACATTGATGATGTCGTCATAACAACAAAGAAAGGGTCAACCTTGATTGAGGATCTCAAGGAAACTTTTGACAACCTTGATAAGTTCTGCCTCAAGCTGAATCCGACGAAGTGCTTTTTCGGTGTTCCTGCGGGAGAACTTCTCGGGTTTCTGGTGTCAGCAAGAGGAATCGAGGCTAACCAGGAGAAAATTCAAGCCATCGTGACAACGTGGAAGCCAACAAAGCTTAAGGAAATACAACAGCTAACTAGGCGAGTCGCAGCTTTGAGCAGATTCGTCGCCAGGCTGGGAGAAAAGGCATTGCCGTTCTACGCCTTAATCAAACAGGGAGAAAAAATCGAGTGGAACGAAGAAGCAGACAGAGCCTTTGAGGATCTCAAACGCACAATCTCGACACCACCAATATTGGTGGCGCCCAAGGAAAAGGAACCTCTTCTGTTATATATCGCGGCCACACCTCAGGTGGTCAGCACAGTACTTGTAGACGTAGTTGAGCGAGAGGAAGAAGGAAAACTCCATGGAGTCCAGCGGCCGGTATACTTCACAAGCGAAGTTTTATCACCTTCAAAACAGCGGTACCCGCACTACCAAAAGCTAGCATATGGAGTATTCACAACCGCAAGAAAATTGCGACACTATTTCTCGGCACATCCGATAATAGTAGTCAACGAGGCGCCCTTGTCCAATATATTGAACAACCCGGAAGCTACGGGTCGTGTCTCCCTTTGGGGAATAGAGCTTTCCCCTCGGGACATCACGTATGAAAAGAGAAAAGCAATAAAGTCACAGATTTTACAGACTTCGTCGCAGAGTGGATGGAGCTGCAAAATACGGGACCCCCTGATTTATCGAGAACCTGGACTATGAACTTCGACGGGTCCAAGCGGGTGGAAGGAGCTGGCGTGATATTAATATCACCTCAATGAGATAAGCTGAAATATGTACTGCGGATGACATTCCCCAACGCGTCTAACAATGAGGCAGAGTATGAAGCACTGATACATGGGATGAAGATGGCAAAAGCCTGCGGTGCAACCCGATATAAAATCTTTGGCGACTCCCAATTGGTGGCTCAACAGGTGATGAACCAATGTGACGCAGTCAACGACAGTATGATAGAATACAAGGAGGTATACAATGAACTCGAGAAGCTCTTTGACGGGTGCGAAGTGAATCATATCAGTAGACTAAGCAATGATGAAGCCGATGTTCTGGCAAACATCGGGTCGCAGTGTCTAGCAATACCACCCGGTGTGTTTTGGGAGGAGATAAGTGAAAGGTCGACTAAGGCAAAGAAACAGTCAAAGAAAAATGAGAAGATCGAGAAAGGCTCGGGGGCTCCAGCAACATCAGAAGCAAGCACATCGGGAGATGAAGAAGAATCGCATGAGGTGATGGTGGTGCAAGTTCCTTGTATGCAGGTCTACATCGCATATATCTCAAGGAAAGAAATACCCGAAGATCCAGTAGAAGCAAGACGAGTTATTCGACGATCCAAAGCTTTCACTGTGGTTAAGAGCAAGCTGTATAAACAGAGTATATCGGGAATTTTGCAGCGATGCGCCACACCCGCAGAAGGTCGAGTGCTATTAAAAGATGTGCACGAAGGCGTGTGTGGACATCACACAAGCAATCGAGCTATAGCAGCCAAGGTTTTCAGAGCAGGATTCTACTGGCTAACAGCAATCGAAGATGCAAAGGACATAGTGCGTACCTGTGATGCGTGCCAAAGGTTTGCCGCAAAACCTCATTCTCCGGCAGCGGAGTTGATGCCAATACCATTGTCATGGCCCTTTGCTCAATGGGGTCTTGATATGGTGGGAAAATTGCATAAGGCCTGGCCAGGAGGATCCGAGTATATGCTCGTAGTTGTCGACAAGTTTACTAAGTGGATTGAGGCAAAGCCAATAAACTCGCCAGATGCAGCATCAGCGGTCAAATTCATCAAAAGTATCGTTTTTCGATTTGGAGCTCATCATAGCATCGTCACAGACAATGGCAGTAACTTTACCTCCAAGGAGTTCAAGGCATATTGCGCAGAGGTAGGCATCAAATTACAATTTGCGTCAGTTGCGCACCCGCAAACCAATGGTCAAGTCGAGAAAGCGAACGACATCATCTGCAACGGCATCAAGAAGCTCTTGTTAACACCATTGGAAAAAGCTCGACACACATGGCCAGAAAAATTTCCTAGCGTGCTCTGGAGTATACGGACGACACCCAATACAGCGACACAAGAAACTCGGTTTTTTCTGGTTCATGGAGCTGAGGCAGCGCTCCCGATAGAAATAGAACACAATTCCCCGAGAGTGGCGGAATTTGATGAATAAACCTCGAAAAAGGCACTGGAGGATGACGTGGATGCACTCGATGAAGCTCGAGATGAGGTATTATCAAGGGTCACCAAGTACCAGCAAGATATGAAAAATTACCACAGTCGACGATTGCGACCAAGATCTTTCCAAGTTGGCGACTTAGTTCTTTGGCTCACGCATGATAGCCACGAAAAACTCGAGTCACCATGGCTAGGCCCATATATCATCACTGAAGTAATTGACGGAGGAGCATACAGGATAAAGGATAAAAAGACGGGGATTGCAGAGCCAAATCCCTGGAACGTAGCGCAGCTTCGGCGTTTTTACGCCTAAGCCAAAATATAGTCATATATGTAAACATACAATGTACTGAAACGCCCGCGAGTTTTCAGACGCACTCTTTTCCTTTCAGGGCACCGAGTGGGGCTGGAAGGTTTTTAATGAGGCGGACTCGCGGTGCTGCAATATAGTAAAGATATTGGTGATATACATCTTTTTCTTCGACAGGCTCGGGGGCTTACAACCCGTAAATTCAATATATATACACAAGTCTCTACAATATACAATATTCAAGTTATTTGCCTTGGTACACAGTACCTCGCAAATCAATGAAAAATAACAACACTAGCCACCGAAACGCTCGGGGGCTAGAAGAAAGAAAGAACGTACAAATTGTTTTTACAATATACATTGTGCTTACAATATACAGGGTCCCTTTAACATTTTCGACAGTAGAAGCAGAATTCATTCGTGACCTATCAGATCATCTATATTTACTTTTTCATCATCAGCAGTGGCACCCATGTGATCAGCATAATTACCCTTCACGAAGAACTCAGCATCCATCCGAAGTAAATCATCCATCATCTCTTCGGCCACGGGTGTTACAACTTCGTTGAGTTTGTCGATGTTTCTCCTCCGTTTCTTCAGTTTGGCATGGCAAAGTTCAACAATTTTGGTCAAATTCAACTTCGGGTAGACGATCTGCAACATGATCATGGCAAACCTAGCTCCAGCAGTCAATTGGGCCTTCACAAAATCATGGATTCGAGGAGCATCCTTGAATTTGTTCATCAAGTCAGGAAGGGTCTTTGGGTGGGTGTTTCGAGGAAACATGGTATTGTAAACTAGGGCCAGCGTCCTTGTACAGAAATCAAGATAATCACGGACTTGGCCTGCGCGGTCTTGAAATCTGACGATTGTTCGTGTACGATCTGGTGTAGCCCAAAAATTGGAGCCATGGTCCAGAGCAAGTTTGACAAGTATGTTTGATCTCGCGTCAACCCGTTGATCTTCTGTAGCAGCATCCAAAAAGGAACCTACTCGACAGTAGAATCAGGGTGAGATATGAAAAGTACATAAATAGAGTAGAGAGGAACTTCAAAGATGCGAAGCAAACCCGCCATATCTAGGCTGGCGTCAGTCATCAACTCCAGCATATAATCCTCTTGCGAAGTAGTTTGTGCAGCATCAGCGAACGCAGCTTCTTTTAAAAGCGAAGGCTTCCTGGGCCTGCTGGAGAGAAATTTTCTCTTTCTCGGATGATTTTCGAGATTGTTCCATTATCACAAGTGCTTGCTTCTTCATCGACTGGAGTTGTTGACGAAGTTCGTTCAAATCTTGTACCGGATCAGCATTCGAAGAATCTTCAAAGAAATCATCAGCGGAAGTTTTCCTCGAGTAGGAGGAAGCGGGCAAAGCATCCGAAGAACGAGGGGTTGCGGTATAGTTGTCAAAAACCAACTGGAAAGAAAATCCCGACATCAATCATTTGACAAAATAGCATTCCATTAATCATTGGGATATTTACAAGTTCATTGCAAAAGATTGGTTCCTAGTGAACCAATGGTACGATGTCGCAAGCCACTACTATGTTGACAGCATCAAAAGAGAAAAAAAGAAAAAAACAGAGACAAGATGGTCTACTTGACCTCCGGCTTGGCAGAACTGGAGGAAGGAGCTGGCTTGTATCCGAGGAAGGAGAGGATCTTCTTCGAGTGCGGTTTGGCAGCTCTAATCAAGGCTTGCCACTTCTCCGTCTTCATCCTCTTCGTCTCGCCAGCTTTCGCCCAATCGACGCTTTGTTGGCTTTCAGCAACCAACGCTATGGTACATTCAACGCCAATCTTCAGGTTTTCCTGTCGAAGAGCTAGCCCGAGATCTTCTTCGGGAATGAAGCACTTGGTAAGTGCAGTGAAGGTGCTTGGCGGGTCTTTCTTCGGGAAGAAATAGGGGAAGAGGCGCGTAAAGGCAGTTTTCGCGTCAACAATAGTGCGATGCACCAAATCCCCATGAATTTAAAGTAAGGAGAGGGCATCTCGAAGACGATCTTCCTCAGGTTCTTCAAGCTCAAAATCCTGCCCCATTTTTTCTGCTGAGGCAAAAGCATGAGTTACCAACAAAAACCTGGAATAGACCCGAGTAAAATGATCTTAGAACTTACTGGCAAAAAGACGATTCTGCGACTCCAAACGGCCAATGATATCTTCCTCTCGAGCAATCTGCTGGGTAATCTTCTCGCTTAAAGCAGTTTCTGCTTCATGGAGCCTCTTTCGAAGATCTCCGATGGAGGCAGCATCCTTTTCAGCTTTCTCGCGAGCCTTTTCACTTTTTTCGAGCCTAACGGCGAGGTCATCAGCATGCTTGTTAGCCGTGGCGAGAGTCTCTGTTGGAAATAAACATAGCAGAAGTCAAGATAACATGGGGAGCAATAAAAGTTTACATAACGAAAAACAAGATAGTTCATTTGACAATGTACCTTTTAGACCAATGACAGTGTCGCGATACCCAATAAACTGGGTGCCGAGACTGATGAAGTGTTGCATCAGAGGCTACGGAAAAGGAAGAGGACGAGAAAGGCTTAGAGCGGTAAAAACTCGACAAAAAACAACAAAAGATGCAAAGATACTTACATCGTCCAAAGGAGGAGTCGCCGAACTCCCGGCTACGTTTTGTTCCTCGCCAAGTTCAATCCTCGCTCTCTTTGGCGAGGAGCCTCGGGAGCTAGAGACAGGAGTCGACTTTTGCATATCCTGTTGAGGAGGTGAGGTTTCCTCCGTGGCAGGACGAGTTTCCGAAAGAACTAAAGTTTGTGACGTGCTTGTGGGAGCAGTCACATTGGTCGTAGGCTCTTCTTCATCGCCACTATGAACAAAAGACAGTATAAGAATACTCGACAAACAATATATAAAGAAAGAGGCGGCAGAGTAACTTACGAGCTAACAAGAGCATCAGTGTAAGGATCGCAAACATCCTCCTCTTCGGGAGAAGTTTTCTCGGCAGGTGATCCGCCGGCTTTGAGGTGCCGGAATCTTCGCCATCACCCCTTTTCCTCTTGTTCCGAGGGGAAACAGCGGAAGGAAGAGAATGCACCGACTCGGAAGCCTTCGATTCAGCTTCTCTTTCAGAGGAAGCCGCGGATTTTTGCGAACCCGCAACTTCACTCTCAGGGCGAGAAGTACCCTGGGTATCATCGGTGACGATGGTTCGTTCTTCGACTTCTCCGCCTTCAGGAAGGGGAGGTAGAGAGGATATAATTTGATGTTTCTACAGAAGGAAAAAATATACCGACGACAAGTTACACTAGTGAACTCAGCAAAATAGTAGTCGATAAAGTTAAAATCGTTGAGGACAAAGATAGTTTACCTTGGGGAGGGCGTTCGTGCCGCTATACGGCTCCACGCGACATGAGGACGGAATGGCATCTTTCTTGCTCAGCGATGAAATCTTCCGGACAAGCTTTTCCAAGTCCTTCATCGACAGATCCTTGGAGAAGAGGTCCACGTCTTTGTCGCCAGCGTATATCCAGAGAGGGTTTTTGCGAGCCTGCAGAGGATGCACCCTGATCCCGAGGAAATACGCGGTAATCTGAATACCCGACAGCTCTTTGCCGCGGGTATTCTGGAGCTCGTGGATGCGCTTCATCAGCGCCTCTGTCGCTATCTTCTCTTCATCGGTAGCTTCAGCATCCCACGATCGGCGTCGGAGGATCTTCTCGCTACCATCAAAAGGAACGACATTGTACTCTGACGAGTCGACGTGTTCTTCGTGGATATAAAGCCATCTTTTGCGCCACCTGTCAACACCCGGATTTTTAAGTCCAGATGCCTATTATGCCATACATCGCAATCCCAGGAATATTGTTGTTGCGAGACATAATAGTTGAATATCATAGAGTCATCATTTATTACAACACATAATCGTCTTACAAAGGTAGATCACATGATCCAATATTACAATAGTAGTTGATCTATTGATCAACGAACATCACAAATAGCGGAAGCGAAGGAGTAGTGGCTATCTAATCCACAGGCCAACGCTTGACGTCAGGAGTAGTCCTAGTTGTCGTAGACGTGCTGCGGTCCATCTTCCTTGTACTGCGGTTCTCCTTCAAAGTCTGGCCATTTGAATAGCCAGGGACAAAGCCATGAGTACTTTTAAAGTACTCGCAAACTAATACTAAGGTAAGTACTTATCAATTTTAGTAAGGGGTGCTAAGCTCTAAGTTTATTTGCATAAAGCCAATTTTAGTTCACAAACATTTAGTAAAAGCCTCCTCATTTGCTAACTAATTCAAGTGGGAACATTAGTGTCATTCCCACAACTCTGTTGTGATTCAAGCCAAATTCAACATTCACCTTTCAAATGCAAAATCACAAGTCATATGTCACATTTTTGAAAATGGTCTGATGACGGAACAGTATGGCCTTTCCAACCGTCCTTAACCGTGGACGCGGCTATTCGAATAGGTTTACACTCTGCAGAGGTTGTACACTTGTGCCACAACTTTTGATTACATCCGTCAGGGGTAACCCTGAATAATCGTAACTCAGTACGCGGATCATCAACCATAGCCTTTCACTTACATATCCTAGTATAGGCACCTCTCCCCATGAGATTGGCCTCCCAGTGAAGACAGACTGTCAGCCTGGGAACTGCACAGGGCTTGGGCCGGACATTCACCTCATCTTTAACGTTGTTTCTTCTGTGTTGTGGAGGCAGCTTTTGGCATAACCCCGATGACGCTTGTTTAGAGGGAACCCATACTAAGACACATAAACTTCCAGTTAAGCCCTACCCATAATCAGGTATTGTGGGGATACTTGTAAATTGGAATGGTATCGCATCCGAACCCAACCATCAGTTTTCATCAAAATCCACCAAAGCATTCATGTCACATTCACCTTCAAAATCTTTCAAAGGTATTTCATTTCACGTGTTCCCATCTAGAGTAGTCAATTTTATTTCTTTAGCAATAGCAACTAGTCATGAGGGGTGCTATCTAGCTTTGTTTGCTTTAGGCTAAATTTGATGCTCTTGTTCTAGTCTAGCCCAAGTGAATCATAAATCAAAAATAAGCTTTGAAGTACAATAAGCAAAATAATTGCAAGGTAAAAACATGGGATAGGTTTATTGAACATAAAAATAAATGGTGATGGTGCCTTGCTCTGGTAGAGCTTTGCACTTGGGACTTGCAAGAGTGTTAGCTTGCCTTGGTTGGTGTATGGATCAAAATGTTCCTCCTTCTTCTCCGTAGATGTTCTCGTCGTCCCCTTCGTAGCCTTCGGTACTAGCGTCTATAAACGAATACGAGGATACAATCACCACCCAAACTTGCATGCTAGACTAAACACACCAAAGATTCACACAAGCCTATGCTAGCATCACATCTTATTAGCATGGTGATTTACTTTGTTCTATTTTAAAGAAAAATAATTTCCTCTCATTATAATTATTTATTAGTGTAGCTCTTTAATGCTTTGGAGGAAATAATTTCCTCTCATTGAATCTTATTAGGATTAAATCTCTTCAACTAATAATAAGATATGAGTATAGGTTGACCAAGGTCAACACTCATATTTATTATTTGAGAGTGGACATTTAAATGAGGTGCTACACCTCATGCATTTTAATACTAGCATGGAAATGATTTAATGTCTCTAAGTAACCAAGCATGAGGCTTATTAGACCAAGGTCAGTACCTCTATTTGAATTACTTAGGATCACAATTTAAATGAGAGAAAAGCTCCCATACTATTTAAATAAGTTTATGTGTATGTGTTAAATGGACTAGAAATGGCTCCATAGTCATTATTTGGATCTAGTCCATGATCATGCAAAACAACTATACCATATCTTTGCATAATCAATTAGAGCATGTCAAGTGTGATTTACCAGAGTTGGAATCAACTCAAAATCATTTGTAAATTATTTTTAATAATTATTTGAAGTTAGAAAAGGCCCTGCCTTGTTATTTTTATCATTTAAATATAATTACGAATTTGGGCATGAGGCCAGTGGCATTGTGTAGATAATTTCATTAGCTTTCTGAATATATAAAATTTGTTCAATTTGGTGAAGTAGATTTCAAACTATTCAATTTTGAACTTGGCAGCAGTATTGGATTTGAACTAAATGGATTAAATCATATTTGAATTTTTGGGCCGCGCGGGAAAACCTAACGGGCCGAAACGAAATAAACGAACACTGCGCGGCCCAACACGCATCTGGTGCGCGTGGGCTGCCTGACGAGGTGGGGGCCACCCGTCAGTGGCGCTTAGCCACGCGAAACGTTACGCGCGAGATGAACCGTTGGATTAGAGAGGAGATCCACGGCTCACAGAGGCCGTCGTCTCCGGCGGGATTCCGACGAGCTCACGGCGTGACTAGGGGGTCGGAGGGCGTACCGAGGTTCCCGCGGGGTTCTGCTGGGTGCTGGTCGACGTTGGCGTGGACGAGGAAGCGACTGGTACCGTCGGCGAGGCTCGGGGCGGCATGAATCGGCGACGGCGATCTGCGGGCTCCGGCGACTCCAATCTTCAAATTGGGGCGACTCCGGCGCTAATTGGATGAGCTAGTGGTGCTGGAAGACTCAGTGGTGAGAGGGGAGCAGAGTGGTGTGAACGATTGGGTCGAGGAGGTGCTCCTTTTATAGGAGGGCGAGGGTGTCGTGGGTGCTGTGGAGGAGCGGCCATGGCGCGGCATTTCTGGCGTGCCAAAGGGCAAGGTAAGGACGGCTACGGGTAGGCGACATCACGGCGATGCTCAAGGTACGGCTAGCGCGTCCAGGGCGTGATGGAGTGGCTCGGGCGCATGCGAGTTCTGCCACGGCGTGCGCGGCCGAAAGTCGATGAGCACGACGGCGGCGGCGTGGGCGTGGGCACTTGAGGTTGTCTAGTGGCTAGAGGGTGCTGCGGCGATGCTCGTTACAGGCGTAGCCTTTGCAGGGGTGCGCGAGGGTGCTCGAGCGCTTGGCGTTCTGGCGCGTCCAGGGTGTGATCACCGCGTGCATGGGCGTGCACTGGCACGGTCTGGGCGCGCGCGTTCTGGCCAATGCCGTGCCTGGATGAGCTGTGGCTTGGTACTGGCGTCGTCCTTGTGTGTAGAGGAAGCTCTGTGACATGCTGAAAGTGAGAGGAGGTGACCAGAGAGAGGAGTGGCAAGCATGGCCGGCATGGTGCACGGCCTGGTTAGTTTAGGTCCTTTTCTCACTTTAAACGGTGGTGCAAGGACATGGCATTGATGCATGGGTTGCAGAGGAGTGTGATCATCACAATCTAAAAGAGGTTTAGGCTAAAATCCAGTGGATAATGAGATGTAACACAAAAGCTAGATGCTGCCTGCCAGGTGTTCGACACAATGGCCGCATGAGAAAAAGTTTTGAATTTTGAAATTCTTTTTGGTGAACCTCATTCATATATTTAATGTGATGGAATGGTGGTGGTGGTGTCCATTTTGGTGAAGGTTTGCAAGAATTCAAATTGGGGGTCATCTTCTCTTTGTTTCAAAGTCTCCACTTGTCAATTCATTTCTGGTCAACCTGGTCAACTTCAGTAGTGATGGTGAACAGAGAAGTTGTTCACCTTGACTTGGTCTTGGATGACATGGTAATGGTTGACCAAGTTTAGTTTGAAGAAAAGTCAAAACCAGGGGGTAAAGTGGGGAACATTTTATAAAACTCCATTTTGACCATTATCACATGTATGTAGGTTTTGAGATTTGCTTTGGTTTGATTCTTGTTTCTTTGATGAAATTGTGTTTGTTTATCATATATAAGTATTCTCCAAGCAATAGATCAAGCAATGGTGGCCTTTGGTGAAGATTTGCAAAATTGGCTAAGTGTGTATGTGAGTGAAATTGGGATTATCTCACTATTTGATTTCTCTCCATTTGATTTGACTTTTCTTGACTCTAATGTGACTCTTATTGGTTTAGAAACATTTTCAAACCATTGAAACCATTTCAAATGGTCTTGTTCAAAGATTTGCAAAAATGGCCATAACACATAAGAGGTGATGTGTCATATTTCATTATTTTTGGAAATTGTTCCCCTTGCTTTACTTAGGCATGGGTTAGGGTCAATTTTAGTGTTATATTAGGTTGAGAGATGGTTTCACATCATTTGGTCAAGGTTTAGAGTCATAGGGCAAGGATTGGGTATTATGGCTATGTGTCACATATGCCTCTATGCATATGTTGCATTTGAGTTTTAATTTGACTTGGCTTGACCCAAATGGTGTTGTTGAGTGTTGAAATGGTTTATAGGAGTGATCCCACCATTCACAACAAGTTTTAGGGTCAATATTCTTAAATCCACAAATTTGCTATTTTACCCTCATATGCTTCTATGGCATTTTTAGTTTCTTTTCCTTTTCTTTGGGATCAACTTGGATTGGGTTTGATAAGTGCGAGATAGGGTGTATGAAGGTTTTCCAAACCTCTAAACCAAGTAGAAAGGTCTAGGGTAAAGAGTTTATAAAAATAGCCATAGGCACATATGCTCTTTTTCTTATTCAATTTCCTTTTATTTTATTTTCACTAGGATGGTGAAAGAGGGGTGAGGTTTAGGGTTTAAGATTATTTCAAAATTACTATTACAAGCAAACATGGCAATAGCCCAAGAATTAAGCAAGATCACTATGCCTCAAACTTAATTTAATAAAAGTTTTTGTTGGTTCCAAAATTTGGAACTAGAGAAATTTATTTGTTTTATTTTGAAATTTTTGGGATGTTACAAACCCTTACCCCTTAAACAAATCTCGTCCCGAGATTTTAAGAGCAGTTAGGTTCCTAAGAGAGATTGAGCATTTTATTAACAGGAAGACATACTTGGCATGGTCTGTGGTGCTTCTTGAGCTTCAGTGGCAGTCAAGCGGTAGTAACGACCGTTGCGGTTGTTTGGGTAGTGTGGGGCAAACTTCCTTCCAGTTGTGGCACAACGCTGCTGCTGGGCAGTTGCAGCGGTATTGAGGGCAGTCCTAGCAATCTTCTTGGGGAATTCATTGGAGTAATGACCCATAGTTCCACATTCATAGCAGGTTACCGTTGACTTGTCCTTTTGGGCAATGGGTACAGCATTGCTTCCAGTCCTTGGGGCATTGTTGGCGGCTTTCATCGGGCACTTTCTAGAGTAATGACCCGTAACACCACATTCATAGCAAGTCACAGTGGACTTGCCTCTGGGGGCATGGTTGGGTATTGGGATGAGCTGCTCCAGTGATGCTATTCTGACGCGGAGGCGAGCAATGAGGTAGTACTTCTTAGCGTGCTGATGACGAAGTGCCTTGCGCTCCATTGCAAGGATGTTGATGGTGTCAGTCATCTTGGCGTGCTCAATGTGCATCGGGTTGGCTTGGGCACGGGGGTTGTTGCGGGTAGGAGGGGCCATCTGAACAATGAGGTGGATCATAAGATAAGCGGGGAATTTCATGGTTTGTTTGAGATAAACTTGAAAAGTTTCAAAACTTGAGTAGTGTTGAGGGGGTACAACCAACAACACTTTTTCATTCATACCAAACATCACACATTACAAAGCTAACACACCGATGGTTTTAAGAACCATTCACCGCTCTACGATACAAGGGGATCCTGATACAAACTCTTGCGTAGGTGTGAGTTCTACTAAAGTGATCAAGTGTGCAAAATTTTAGGTAGAATTTCAAGGAAAAGTAGAGCATGGACTTCTCCTTCTGAAAAGATTTCAAGGATAAGAGTGAGAATAAGTTTTCATAAATATTCACTTCATTGGTTTTGAAACTAAGTTTTTCAGACGTCCATTCTAACTAGGGTCTCCTAAGGTCAAACAATGGCTCGATACCAACTTGTCAACACCCGGATTTTTAAGTCCGGATGCCTATTATGCCATACATCGCAATCCCAGGAATATTGTTGTTGCGAGACATAATAGTTGAATATCATAGAGTCATCATTTATTACAACACATAATCGTCTTACAAAGGTAGATCACATGATCCAATATTACAATAGTAGTTGATCTATTGATCAACGAACATCACAAATAGCGGAAGCGAAGTAGTAGTGGCTATCTAATCCACATGCCAACGCTTGACGTCAGGAGTAGTCCTAGTTGCCGTAGACGTGCTGCGGTCCATCTTCCTTGTACTGCGGTTCTCCTTCAAAGTCTGGCCATTTGAATAGCCAGGGACAAAGCCATGAGTACTTTTAAAGTACTCGCAAACTAATACTAAGGTAAGTACTTATCAATTTTAGTAAGGGGTGCTAATCTCTAAGTTTATTTGCATAAAACCAATTTTAGTTCACAAACATTTAGTAAAAGCCTCCTCATTTGCTAACTAATTTAGGTGGGAACATTAGTGTCATTCCCACAACTCTGTTGTGATTCAAGCCCAATTCAACATTCACCTTTCAAATGCAAAATCACAAGTCATATGTCACATTTTTGAAAATGGTCTGATGACGGAACAGTATGGCCTTTCCAACTGTCCTTAACCATGGACGCGGCTATTCGAATAGGTTTACACTCTGCAGAGGTTGTACACTTGTGCCACAACTTTTGATTACATCCGTCAGGGGTAACCCTGAATAATCGTAACTCAGTACGCGGATCATCAACCATAACCTTTCACTTACATATCCTAGTATAGGCACCTCTCCCCATGAGCTTGGCCTTCCAGTGAAGACAGACTGTCAGCCTGGGAACTGCACAGGGCTTGGGCCGGACATTCACCTCATCTTTAACGTCGTTTCTTCTGTGTTGTGGAGGCAGCTTTTGGCATAACCCCGATGACGCTTGTTTAGAGGGAACCCATACCAAGACACATAAACTTCCAGTTAAGCCCTACCCATAATCAGGTATTGTGGGGGTACTTGTAAATTGGAATGGTATCGCATCCGAACCCAACCATCAGTTTTCATCAAAATCCACCAAAGCATTCATGTCACATTCACCTTCAAAATCTTTCAAAGTTATTTCATTTCACGTGTTCCCATCTAGAGTAGTCAATTTTATTTCTTTAGCAATAGCAACTAGTCATGAGGGGTGCTATCTAGCTTTGTTTGATTTAGGCTAAATTTGATGCTCTTGTTCTAGTCTAGCCCAAGTGAATCATAAATCAAAAATAAGCTTTGAAGTACAATAAGCAAAATAATTGCAAGGTAAAAACATGGGATAGGTTTATTGAACATAAAAATAAATGGTGATGGTGCCTTGCTCTGGTAGAGCTTTGCACTTGGGACTTGCAAGAGTGTTAGCTTGCCTTGGTTGGTGTATGGATCAAAATGTTCCTCCTTCTTCTCCGTAGATGTTCTCGTCGTCCCCTTCGTAGCCTTCGGTACTAGCGTCTATAAACGAATACGAGGATACAATCACCACCCAAACTTGCATGCTAGACTGAACACACCAAAGATTCACACAAGCCTATGCTAGCATCACATCTTATTAGCATGGTGATTTACTTTGTTCTATTTTAAAGAAAAATAATTTCCTCTCATTATAATTATTTATTAGTGTAGCTCTTTAATGCTTTGGAGGAAATAATTTCCTCTCATTGAATCTTATTAGGATTTAATCTCTTCAACTAATAATAAGATATGAGTATAGGTTGACCAAGGTCAACACTCATATTTATTATTTGCGAGTGGACATTTAAATGAGGTGCTACACCTCATGCATTTTAATACTAGCATGGAAATGATTTAATGTCTCTAAGTAACCAAGCATGAGGCTTATTAGACCAAGGTCAGTACCTCTATTTGAATTACTTAGGATCACAATTTAAATGAGAGAAAAGCTCCCATACTATTTAAATAAGTTTATGTGTATGTGTTAAATGGACTAGAAATGGCTCCATAGTCATTATTTGGATCTAGTCCATGATCATGCAAAACAAGTATACCATATCTTTGCATAATCAATTAGAGCATGTCAAGTGTGATTTACCAGAGTTGGAATCAACTCAAAATCATTTGTAAATTATTTTTAATAATTATTTGAAGTTAGAAAAGGCCCTGCCTTGTTATTTTTATCATTTAAATTTAATTACGAATTTGGGCATGAGGCCAGTGGCATTGTGTAGATAATTTCATTAGATTTCTGAATATATAAAATTTGTTCCATTTGGTGAAGTAGATTTCAAACTATTCAATTTTGAACTTTGCAGCAGTATTGGATTTGAACTAAATGGATTAAATCATATTTGAATTTTTGGGCCGCGCGGGAAAACCTAACGGGCCGAAACGAAATAAACGAACACTGCGCGGCCCAACACGCATCTGGTGCGCGTGGGCTGCCTGACGAGGTGGGGGCCACCCGTCAGTGGCGCTTAGCCACGCGAAACGTTACGCGCGAGATGAACCGTTGGATTAGAGAGGAGATCCACGGCTCACAGAGGCCGTCATCTCCGGCGGGATTCCGACGAGCTCACGGCGTGACTAGGGGGTCGGAGGGCGTACCGAGGTTCCCGCGGGGTTCTGCTGGGTGCTGGTCGACGTTGGCGTGGACGAGGAAGCGAATGGTACCGTCGGCGAGGCTCGGGGCGGCGTGAATCGGCGACGGCGATCTGCGGGCTCCGGCGACTCCAATCTTCAAATTGGGGCGACTCCGGCGCTAATTGGATGAGCTAGTGGTGCTGGAAGACTCAGTGGTGAGAGGGGAGCAGAGTGGTGTGAACGATTGGGTCGAGGAGGTGCTCCTTTTATAGGAGGGCGAGGGTGTCGTGGGTGTTGTGGAGGAGCGGCCATGGCGCGGCATTTCTGGCGTGCCAAAGGGCAAGGTAAGGACGGCTACGGGTAGGCGACATCACGGCGATGCTCAAGGTACAGCTAGCGCGTCCAGGGCGTGATGGAGTGGCTCGGGCGCATGCGAGTTCTGCCACGGGGTGCGCGGCCGAAAGTCGATGAGCACGACGGCGGCGGTGTGGGCGTGGGCACTTGAGGTTGTCTAGTGGCTAGAGGGTGCTGCAGCGATGCTCGTTACAGGCGTAGCCTTTGCAGGGGTGCGCGAGGGTGCTCGAGCGCTTGGCGTTCTGGCGCGTCCAGGGTGTGATCACCGCGTGCATGGGCGTGCACTGGCACGGTCTGGGCGCGCGCGTTCTGGCCAATGCCGTGCCTGGATGAGCTGTGGCTTGGTACTGGCGCCGTCCTTGTGTGTAGAGGAAGCTCTGTGACATGCTGAAAGTGAGAGGAGGTGACCAGAGAGAGGAGTGGCAAGCATGGCCAGCATGGTGCACGGCCTGGTTAGTTTAGGTCCTTTTCTCACTTTAAACGGTGGTGCAAGGACATGGCATTGATGCAGGGGTTGCAGAGGAGTGTGATCATCACAATCTAAAAGAGGTTTAGGCTAAAATCCGGTGGATAATGAGATGTAACACAAAAGCTAGATGCTGCCTGCCAGGTGTTCGACACAATGGCCGCATGAGAAAAAGTTTTGAATTTTGAAATTCCTTTTGGTGAACCTCATTCATATATTTAATGTGATGGAATGGTGGTGGTGGTGTCCATTTTGGTGAAGGTTTGCAAGAATTCAAATTGGGGGTCATCTTCTCTTTGTTTCAAAGTCTCCACTTGTCAATTCATTTCTGGTCAACCTGGTCAACTTCAGCAGTGATGGTCAACAGATAAGTTGTTCACCTTGACTTGGTCTTGGATGACATGGTAATGGTTGACCAAGTTTAGTTTGAAGAAAAGTCAAAACCAGGGGGTAAAGTGGGGAACATTTTATAAAACTCCATTTTGACCATTATCACATGTATGTAGGTTTTGAGATTTTCTTTGGTTTTATTATTGTTTCTTTGATGAAATTGTGTTTGTTTATCATATATAAGTATTCTCCAAGCAATAGATCAAGCAATGGTGGCCTTTGGTGAAGATTTTCAAAATTGGCTAAGTGTGTATGTGAGTGAAATTGGGATTATCTCACTATTTGATTTCTCTCCATTTGATTTGACTTTTCTTGACTCTAATGTGACTCTTATTGGTTTAGAAACATTTTCAAACCATTGAAACCATTTCAAATGGTCTTGTTCAAAGATTTGCAAAAATGGCCATAACACATAAGAGGTGATGTGTCATATTTCATTATTTTTTGGAAATTGTTCCCCTTGCTTTACTTAGGCATGGGTTAGGGTCAATTTTAGTGTTATATTAGGTTGAGAGATGGTTTCACATCATTTGGTCAAGGTTTAGAGTCATAGGGCAAGGATTGGGTATTATGGCTATGTGTCACATATGCCTCTATGCATATGTTGCATTTGAGTTTTAATTTGACTTGGCTTGACCCAAATGGTGTTGTTGAGTGTTGAAATGGTTTATAGGAGTGATCCCACTTTAGGGTCAATATTCTTAAATCCACAAATTTGCTATTTTACCCTCATATGCTTCTATGGCATTTTTAGTTTCTTTTCCTTTTCTTTGGGATCAACTTGGATTGGGTTTGATAAGTGCTAGATAGGGTGTATGAAGGTTTTCCAAACCTCTAAACCAAGTAGAAAGGTCTAGGGTAAAGAGTTTATAAAAATAGCCATAGGCACATATGCTCTTTTTCTTATTCAATTTCCTTTTATTTTATTTTCACTAGGATGGTGAAAGAGGGGTGAGGTTTAGGGTTTAAGATTATTTCAAAATTACTATTACAAGCAAACATGGCAATAGCCCAAGAATTAAGCAAGATCACTATGCCTCAAACTTAATTTAATAAAAGTTTTTGTTGGTTCCAAAATTTGGAACTAGAGAAATTTATTTGTTTTATTTTGAAATTTTTGGGATGTTACACCACCCTTGAACAGAGTCAGGGAATTTGACATCGAAGTATTCGACATCTAGGCGGACGCAGATAACAACACCACCTACATTATAGGCGGTGTTGTGGGAGCTATTGCGGCGGACGAGGAATATGCGTTTCCACAGGCCGCAATTGGGAGGGGTCCCGAGAAAGCATTCACAGAGGGTGATGAAGATAAAGATATGCAGGATGGAATTGGGGGTGAGCTGGTGTAGCTGTAGCCCGTAAACAAAGAGTAATCCACGAAGAAAGTTGTGGATAGGAGTAGAGAAACCACTGATGAGGTGGTCAACAAATGTTACCCGGTATCCGATGCGTGGTGTGGGGAAGCTTTCCTCGCCGGGGAAGATCAGCATCTTCTCCTTCTTCATTAACCCGTGCTTCTTCAGCAGGTTTGCATCCTGGTTGGAGATCTTGGATCTCTCCCACTCCGAGAGATGCAGGTCTTCCGTTGCCATTGGGGAAGTATGCTTGGAGAGCCTCGTCCGCGGTGGCATCAACTTGGTGGATTGCGATGGTGGAGAAAGCAAAGGTGCAGAAAGCTTTGCTGTGGCAATGGAGGAGAGAGGCTGTAGGTTTGAGCGGCGCAGCGAAGGGGAAAACTGGAGGAGTAAGAAGGTAATTTATAGCAGGATCCACGAATCGCCGCGCCGTTGGATGCAGCAGGAATGGGTTTGATGATCTACACGTGTCACCATGGGTAAGAAGGTCTTTTTACTGTGACAGAACTGGACAGGCGCTACAGCGCGCGTGCCAGGGAAAGTGGAGGACGTGTGTCCCCCACTTGCGTAACGTGTAAAGTACTGCGGACTTTTGGATCCACATGTCAGCGACAGGACATAATTCGCGTTATCGCTATACAGTGATCGTGGCTATCGTCAGCAATGACGTTACTATGGAGAAAACTGCGGCTGCAATTGTTTTGAAGATTGTCGACAGAGGAGTGTCAATGATAATTTCGAGAGCCTTTGATCAAATACAAGTTTTTGTTCAAATGCTCAGGGGCTACTTTTTAAAGAGGTTTCATTAAGGATATCGACAGGGAAACTTCGAGTGCTTCAACAAGGAAAAAGCGAGAGCTTATGATCAAACACAAGCATTTGTTCATATGCTCAGGGGCTACTCTTATCAGAAGTATTGTTTGTACTTCTGCTAAGAGAATAACGCGGATGATAAAATATAGAGTTGTTCAACAGTAAAGCAAGTTGATCCTACAGCCATGTATAAAAACTCGACTGTAGCCTCGGGGGCAACTCCCATCGGGAGCGCTGGTCGCGCACCCGATAAAGTTGGGAGAATTAGAAGAAAGGACAATATAGCGACATAGGTGCTAAAAAGGTGAGCCTACAACCAAGTACAAGCACTTGGTTGTAGCCTCGGGGGCTACTCCCATCGGGAACGCTGTTCGCGTGCCCGATAAAATTAAAGAAGGCATGGTGAGCATATTTCGAGTTATACAAAAATAACTCTTCATATACTCCCATCGGGGAGACAAAACAAAAATATACAAGTCATCCATTGACTCGAATAAATATGCTATTCCAATAGCCGAAAAAAGCACTCGACAATATATTCTCAGAGCGCCTCAGTCGCGAATTAATCTCTGAATACCGCAATACTTTGCGAAGGTAAGTCCCCAGGATCTGTCCTGCGCGGCGTAGCACCGCCTCTGACGGTGTTTTGCTACTTTTTCCGTATCAACAGATACGAAGAAAAATCCTAACGGACGCGTTAGGTACCCGATAAAACATAACTGGAATTCGGCATCTCGTAAGACCTTAAGCGGCACATGTCGAATTACACCAGTATCCCGAGATCATGTCCAGGGATGTGATCTTGAAGTAGGTTTTTGCGGATTGCCACAAGAGCAGTTAACTGGTACCTGATCCGTCAGATGAACCAGCCCCAATTACCGTTATCCATGTACAATATATAATTTCTTTATAAAGATTATTTATCGATTCGAAGAAATCATATGGTAATTGTTAAGGCTGGAGATTCTCCTTGATTCTTCAATTCAAGCAAAATCTCGGGGGCTACTGACATAGGCATCCCCAATGGCCTGCCGAAGCCCCAATGGGCCTGCCGAAGAAGGTACCCGGGGTTTACTGAAGGCCCATGACCCAAAGTTTATGAAGCATGGAAGCCCAGTTATGTAGTTTGGAAATATAGAGTTGTATTAGGAATAATGATTTGTAACTATTACGGGACGAACTCAAAGAGTCTCCCGGACTTTGTAACTTGTATATCACAAAACCCTCGGCTCCGCCTCCTATATAAGGGGGAGTTGAGGGACAAAAAGAGCATCGATTTCATTGTCAACACAACCCTAGTTTTTAACAGTCGAGTACTTTTCCGGCTGAACCTTCGAGATCTACTTGCCCTTTACTTCCCTGAAAACCCTAGTCTACAATATGTAGGCATTGACAAGTTAATCCCTTGTCACTCGCCTCAGCCTAAGACATGCCGCCTAGAGTTGTACCTCCCAACACCAGAGTCCGAGGGGTCGTTTGTCCAGGAGTTGCAAAATCCCCGACCAGCTCGACCCTCCGGAATGTCGCGACCAACTGCGGGGCATCTTTCAATGGGAGCTCATAGGTTGTACCCCGCGTACCTGAACGTGCAAATGGGTTGCGTCCCTTTTAGCGGGAAGAACCCCGATCGAAGCGTCCATGGTCAGACTGCCACTACATTTGCAGGACCCAAACTAAGACGAGACAAACTACTACACTACACCCCATCCCACTAGGGGTAATGTGGTTGCACTTGCTAGGTCCGGTTAGGTACTTAATCACCAAAGATTTTTGAAAACCATTTTAATCTCCACTTGACTCCAACAAAACTTCTTCTCGGAAACCTTTCCTTTTCAAAAATTACTCTCTTAGGAAGGGTTGCCCCATTCCAAGGTTTTCAAAGAACTCCCTTTTCTTTAAAACATTTTCCACAAAGCATTATTTTAAAAGGGCTCCCAACCAATAGTTTGTCTTTCTTCGAAAAGGTGACAAAGGGGATGAGGTGTTAAGCACATTATCACTAAGTGACCGTTTAGTAGGTATCAACGAGGGCAACACTCATAAGAGTAGAATATTAAAACTTCGAGTGGCACGACCATTCACATAAATAATTAAAGACATGCAATTTATAAAACCTGTAAGATATCCAAGAGGAAGATAGTTGGGACAAGTATGCAGCGAGAGGTGGCTTGCATTGGCTGGCTATTTGTCCTTGTACTTATTCTTCATGAACCTCTGCTCTTCCTTCATGTCCTTCTTCTCCGATAGTGTTCGCATTCTAACGTCACAAAATAAAAGGCAACAATCAACACATAGCCATGGAATCAATCACAAACAAAATATAGTAGCAAACCACTCAATTAGAGACACTAAACATTTCAAACAAATAGCACCTAGGGCAAGATGGTTATTTCATTTATAAAAGAACTACTTTTATCATTACTAGAAAAGGTCTCAACAAAACATCTATTTGCTAAAAATGCTCTGCCTCTCACCAAAGCATAATCTACTCAAGCACTGATGGCTAATGAATTTTGGAAACCACCAGAATTGGTCTGGTGCCAAAATTTAATATAGAACATTTTTTACAAAAACTATCCAAAAACCTTGTGGTAAATAAGCCTAGAAGCCTAATTAATTAGCCAGAAACTTTCTGTAGCATTTCAAGTTGTAAACTTCACATGTACTCGTAGCTAAGATCATTCAGAAACTATCAGAATAGGTTTTGTGCTTAAAGCTAATATAAATTATTTTTAAACATTTTCATAAAAGCAGAAATCTATAACCTAGTTTATTTGTCACACAGAGCAATATACAACTCCGGCAAACAAACTCTATACCACTGAATAGGTATTCAAAAAAGGATTCAAAAAATTGGTTTCACCTTTCTCTGAGTCATAAAATAATTACAATGATTTTTCTACTGAAGGAGGGCTCTGTTTTTTTTCAAAAAAACCCCTTAAATTTTATAGAGCGCACAAAAATAACCCCCTTGACGTACCCAGGTGTGGAATCACATGATATCTAACCCTGGATCTTGGTTTGGTTGCAAAATCTTTTTTATTTTTAAAAATAAAAAACACACAAGGCCCTGCTGACAGATCCAACTTTTTAAACAACACAAAATTCAGGAAGCTCCTCCATGTGAAACCTATGTCAAAATAAAGCTACTGAGATCTACTTTCTAACAAAATTTGTCCTACTGCAGAAATATAAGTACAACACCCATAATTAATTAAATACAAAAACATCATTTCCATGGAATAAATACCAGTAAATACTTATAAAAGTAAATCACAAGCATGCCAGTGGAGGTGGTCAAGATTTTGTTTAGCAACATGTAGAATTTTGAATCACCAGATTTGGAGCACCACAGAATAATTGGTGAATTAAAAGCTAACCTAGATCTGTCTGCAATAAATATTATTCATAAAAGGATAAAAGAAGGAACGGGCCGGGATAACACCGCGGACCAGATCCAGCCGCTGGCCGGCCCAGCTTGTCGGGTACGCGCGGGAGCGGGATTTCAAATGGGCAGGGCAGGGCCCACGGCCATGCAAAGGCCAGGCCGCATGCGGCTGTTGCTTCTTGATCCGACGGTCCAGGAAGAATCCGTCGGCGACGACGTACACACGGAGGTGCCGCCGTGGTGCAACGATAGGGAAGGGTGGGGAGGAGACGGAGAGCTCATCGGGGCTTGGGGAAGACGCAGAGAAGGAGAGGCCGACGGTGCTGAGACGCGCTGCTGCTCGGCCTGGTTGACTCGGATGCACGGCGAGCCTGGAGGTCGCGCGATGTCAGAGAGGGACGACGATGAACTCTCAGGGACATCGTCATTGGCGAGCTCCTGGAATACGTATTGCTCAGTCAGCTCGAGCGCGACGAATAGTGACAAAATATAGAGGAAGGACAAGGAGGAAACAACGGTCTTACCCACGACGGCTGCAATGCCACGAGTTGGGCTCGGCTTCTCCTCCGGCTCCATAGGAAGAAGAAGCAGACCTCACTTCCTGGGGCTTTTCTGAGAGGGAGAGGAGAGCAAGTGGGAAGGTGTGGTGAGTAACTTGGAGGGGCTCGGGTTCTATTTATCTAGGAGTCGGTCGGTGCACTGCCACGATGTGGCGTCCGCGGTTTGCAGGCCGAGGGCGGCGAGCATGTCCAGGGCAAGGGACAAGGAGGGGAGTAGGGGCTGTGCCAGAGAGTGACGGGGTGCAGGGCGGGGCCAGAGGCGAGGGGATAGGTTGGGGGAGGCACGGTCGGCTCAGAGGGAGGATGACGAGCGGACGCACACCACGTGTTCGAAGCTGCGTCAACATTCCAGAGCAGGTCAAATATGACCAGTAGGAATAGGACAACGGCGATGTCGTGGCCGGGTCCGACTAGGGTTGAAGTGAGGAGGCTAGTGGCTTGGGTGTTTAGTTAAATGTGATCGTTTCAAAATCGAGCCATGCCATCGGTATTCCATGGCACAAGAGAGAGAGAGAGAGAGAGAGAGAGAGAGAGAGAGTGGAGGGTTTAGGGTAAGCTGGGGTGGTTCTCCAGGCGTGCTATACGTGTAGGAGGGGTGCTGGTGCAGTGCAACCATTGGTTGAGTTGACAATAGGGAGAGAGAGGAGAGATGGTGCACCGAATGATGGCATAGAGGCGTTGGTTTCTTCCCTCTCCTCACTTCCAACAGGAAACAACCAGAGGAAGAGGTACTATAGCTACAATGGTTGATCAATCAGAAGTGTGGATGTTGGTCTCGTGTGTGTGTTGCCTGGGTGGTTATCAAATAGAATAGAAATAAAGAGAGAAAGGTACGGCATAGGAGAGCAATGCATGGTATGGCCGGTACTTCCCTAGTGCCATGCATAGATTGTTCCCAACTTGATCGTTTTGACAAGGTAGGTTCGATAGGTTGTGGTGCTGGTGATGGTTGAGGCACTAGGTTGGTTTTGATGATATTAGAAAAGCGTTAGAGAGATGAAGAGGCGAGTGAAGATTTATGATGGAAGGGATCATGTGATGAGGTGGTGGTGAAGTCCAAGAGTGAATTTCAGAATTTGTTTTGAAAGATTTTTGAAAAAGAGATGGAATTGGACATTAAGGGCAATGATGGGCAAATGACCATCTAATAATGATCATAGTTGGGTATGGTCAAGGTGCCACTAGGGCATTAATTTCAGAATTTTCTAACTAAATAAAGTGGGCTTTTGGCATTATTTTCAAAAGGACCAGAATCTATTTCAGTTTCATTTTGAAAAGTCAAACTTGGGACAGTAGGTTTTTAGTGTGGAATTTCCCCCAAAACCATTTCACACCTTGGGTGTTTTTCCCCAAAATTTAAAGCGGAAGAAAAGTAATTAAAACCTTTAATTTCCCCTTTACCCATTTATGGATAATATGCAAAAAGAAGTAGTAAAACACTTCAAGAATTTATTTTTGAAATAGAAAGTTAGGGGGTAAAATATAGGCCTCAGATGTGCCTAGTTTTGGAAAAGTATTTTGTATAAAAAACTTTCTTTTATAAAAAGGGTTTTGTGATTTTTGGAAAAGAAAGGATAAATTTGTTTGAGTGAAAATAATATCTGGAAAAATAATATCTCAAGGGTATATGATGACTACATAGTGTAGCTATCATTTACACACCTTGAATTTTGAGGCTTACATTAAAGAAAAAAAGAGGTAAAGATGGAAAAAGAGATCTTTAGCTCAAAGCCTGAAACATTGGATAGGGTAAAAGGTCAAGTAATAGATATGGGTTGCAGGGCTAGTATGGGACATGCAAGACGTGGGAGTTCTAGAGGGAGTTGCATAGATGAGATCCATGCCTTGAGTTCACCTATAACAGTTGTGGGTGCTTAGAGAACAACTGCCAAAGTTTGAACCTTTTAACACTGCCAAAACAGATTATTGACTTGGCTTCAAAACCATCAAGGATAAGGGGTAGATGATTGATCTGGTCAAGGGCATTGGTAGGGTTAGAAAAGTGTACATGACAAGGCAGGTCTAGGGCCAAGTGCATTGCATCAGAGGAGAAAGGATAAATAAAGCTAGGGGCTCCAAAATTGAATCTGACAACAGTTTAGGACTTAGTCAAATTTTAGGAACTGCTCTAGGGTATTTGTCTAGGGTACAAGGCAAGGTTGGTTTAGGGAGTGGATGATCGTCCCTTTGAACCAAGGATAGGTTATGCTAAAATACACCACAAGGAAGGCCTCAAGGTAGGTACATTGACATTGCCACAAGTGGAGGTGTTTAAGTTAGAGGTGTAAAGGTTGGACTTAATCATAAATTTGGATTAGTCAAGACTTGGTTAAGAAGAAGTGATCTTGATGTGTTGAGGTGCTCCAGAGAAGACAGCAAGTGATTGTGACAAAGGTTTTTTAGTTAGTGAGTTGCTAATTGTTTTACCTTAAGAAGGGTTTTGTTTTTGAGGTAGCTTAAGACAATCTTATAGCAAGCAGATCAAGACAATTCATCTTAAGAAACAGATCAAGGGAATTCATCTTAGTTTACCAATTAGAAAAAACTTTTTGTCCCCCTGTTTTTTGCACTTTGGACAATTAAACAAGGTTGCAAAAGTTGGGGCGTTACAATACCACTGAAAAAAATCACCAAGAAAACATTTGCACCAACGCGCGTGCCAACAAACCAAATGAAAAAGAAATTGTTCAACTTTTTTGACGCAACACTAATGGTAAAAATAACATCATCATGCTCGCAAAAGAACCATAAAAAGGAAAAAAATTATTCGGCATGTTCAATGCAAAGGATGGGAAAGGTATTAGAGCCGGTTCGATCTTTTACTTACTTGTATTATGCTCTCAAGAGCTATTTTGGTCAACTCATGCTCAATCGAGGTTGATCTTGTCTTTCGCATACCTATACACACAATAGGCAAAACAAAAAATGTGTGTGCATGGTATATGAACATATCATCCATCATGATGGTCCATTTCTTTTGCACATCACCATTAGCATTAAGCAAAGCATCAAAATAGATATGGTGAATATGCGGGGCAAACACACGAACATGCTCAACATGGATAAATGCAAAGTCTCCAAAATTCGAGAAAGCTACGGGGCATTCTCATTAACAAGCATATTAATATTATTGTAAACCAAGCATTGGAAAGAGCAAGTGTTCAACATTTTAGTTGCACTGGGAGAATATTGCAAGCATGTAGCACAAAACATTTTCAAGATTTTATCATTGTTGTCGACAAACCTAGGGAAAGAGCAATTGTTCGGCAAGATTGTCACAACACAAGCATTATCATCATAATTGCAAGAAATACGTGGGAAAGAGTAATTGTTCAACACATTGCAAGCAAGAGGAAGCATTTCATCATTCTTCATGTCCAGTAGTGGGATCACTGGCATCATCAACACCCATATAGGTACCTTTGTAGTACCGCTCATTGTTATCACCAGAATTTGACCGAGTCAGAGGTGGGCCGCGATCAAGATGGATTTGAAGATATATACATGGAAGAAATACGTGAATCGGCCTTTTATACCAAGTTGGGCTCGTTTGCCCATGTATCTGTAACATATTAGATCTCATCCTAGTTTAGAAGTTAGAATCTTACTCGTGCACGGTTTGGTGCACGCCCACATTAGAAAGTCCGCTGGACTATAAATATGTATCTAGGGTTTATGGAATAAACAACAACCAACGTTCAACCACAAACAAATCTCGGCGCATCGCCAACTCCTTCGTCTCGAGGGTTTCTACCGGTAAGCATCATGCTGCCTAGATCGCATCTTGCGATCTAGGCAGCACTAAGCCTGCCCACGTTGTTCATGTGTTGCTCGTATCGAAGCCTTTTTGATGGCGAGCAACGTAGTTATCTTAGACATGTTAGGGTTAGCATTGTTCTTCATATTACATGCTTTCGTAGTGCAACCCTTGCATGTCTAGCCGCCCTTACACCTATCTTAGGTGTAGGGGCGGCACCCCGCTTGATCATAGTTTAGTAGATCTGATCCGTTACGATCGCTCCTTGTTCTACAAGGATTAGTTTAATATCTGCAATAGTTAGGCCTTACAAAGGGTTGGAGGATCCAGCGGCGTGTAGGGTGGCGTTTGCTAGCCCTAGAAAGGATGTTCCGGGGATCAACCTCGTGTTGGTTTTTAGGCCCTGTCTAGGATCGGCTTACGGTCACCGTGCGCGAGCGTGAGGCCCAATCGTGAGTAGGATGATCCGATTATGCGGTGAAAACCCCAGATCGTCGTAGATTTCATTAGCTTTACATTGATCAAGCAGGACCACCATATATTCGGACACCTCGTCTGAATCATGGGTGGATCGGCTCTTTGAGTCGATTCACAGGATAACCTGAGAGCCGATCGAGGCTCGTATTTAACGTTTACGTGTGTGCCCTGCAGGAAACTAAGCGAGGCATCATCCACACCTTACCGACCAGGTATAGGTCGGGTGGCACGCCCTTGCGGTTGGCATCGGCGCGTGCGACCGGGAGGCTTTGCGGGCCGTCGCTCCGAGGGACCGGGGCCAGCCGCAGCCCTAGTTGTTCCCGGCTCTACGGTGTTGCCCGTCTCCGCCCGCCGGGGGTTTCGACGTCAACACATTCGCGCACGCCCGGTGGGACCGCCTTCGACATCCACAACATCGCCATCTACATCCGAGATGGCGGAAGACACTCCGGTCACGTACGAGGATCCGCTCGATGAGCTCAAGAAGAAACATGACGAGATCAAGGCAACCCTCGAAGCCGAGCTCATCGGCTCCTTCCACCGAACCCGCTCCCATGGTGTCGGTGGAAGGGTTTCACACCGAAGGCGCGCTCGATGGAGTGGACCTGTCCGCGCCGTCGGAAGAACGCACCAGGTCGCCGCGGCAGGAGATCAACTACATGGTGGCTCATTCGCTGCACCGCCACTCGAGAGCCCGGTGAACACCTTGGAGCGTGTCGCTCGCGCGTCGTCAAGGAAATCATGAGTCACCGGTACTCCCCGTCGGGACCGGCTTTGGGGACTTTCAAAGGAGAGATGCCACTCCAGCCCCAGCCGTTCGCATGGGCAGCACCGGAACTGCCGAACTCATCGGCATACGTCGTCTACAAGATTGGTGGTGATCCTAGTGACTACCAATTCCTACCTGAGGCACCCAAGGAGGTCCCGCACGGATACGCGTGCGCATACGTACCGGACCGCAACGCCCGGGCACTCTCGAACCAGGCTGCAATATCGGGGGCCTCCGGAACGGCAGGAGGGACGTCGGGAGCCGATCCCGAGAAGCAATCGTGGCTGGCTAAGTACGCCACCCCGACAAACCTCCAAAGCCCAGCTCCTGCAGTTGGCTTAGAACCGGAAAAGCAAGCATGGCTGGTTAAGTATGCCACCCCGGCGAATCTTCGGGGTTCGACACCTTCAGCCATCACAGCGGATCAGATTTGTGCAATTCGAAAGATCGGTTCGGCATGATGCCGAAAAGGAAGGCGTTCGGCTACACCAAGCCGTACCCCAACAGCTACGAACCGATCCCGCTGCCACCCAAATATCGGCTCCCGGACTTCACGAAGTTTAGTGGATCAGATGGGTCCAGCTCCATCGAGCATGTGAGCCGATATTTGGCACAGCTGGGCACGATCTCAGCGTCAGACGAGTTGCGCGTGAGGTTCTTCGCACAGTCCCTCACAGGATCGGCTTTCGGGTGGTACACATCGCTGCCACCGAACTCCATCCAGACATCGGAAGCAGTTGGAAGAGCAGTTCCATGAGCAGTATCACTCAGAGGCTTCCGATGTTGGGATTGCCGATCTAGCGCAAGTACGACAGAAGCGCGGGGAGACAGTGGCAGAATACGTCCAGCGCTTCAGGACCATTAGGAACCGATGCTTTTCGGCTCATATAAGTGAAAAAGAAGCGATCGAGTTGGCGGTGGTGGGTCTCTCATCATCAATCAAGGACGTGGCCTCCCAAGCGAGACTACCCTTCGTTAGCGCACATGGTGCAAAAGCTGTCGACATATGAACAGCGCCACCCGGATGTTTACCAGGACAAATTCAAGCGGGTGGTGACTTTGGTTGAGGCAGACGAAGATGAAGGTGCCATGGGAGATCAGGAGATAGCAGTGGCGGAATGGACTCGAGCAACGGGCCCCGTGACCTGCAAATGGGTGAAGCCACAAGGCCCTCCAAAAGGGTTCGACTTCGACGTGACCAAGACGGAGCAGATTTTTGATCTTTTGCTCACGGAGAAGCATATAAAGGTACCCGAAGGCCACAAGTTCCCCACGGTGCAAGAGCTGAACGGAAGGCCATACTGCAAATGGCATATAACGTTCTCCCACACCACCAACGACTGCAGGGTGTGGCGGCAGCAGATCCAAATGGCGATAGAAAATGGACGGTTGATTTTCAACCAATACGCCATGAAGGTCGACACACACCCCTTCCCCGCCGTAAACGTGGTGGAGTATGCTTACCATGGAGGATGCCAGCCGGATTTCTCGTGCCAAATCAATATGGTAGATCTTGGACACCACGCTGGCAAAGATGGAGATGAGGGCAGCTGCTCTCATGACGAAGATACAGAGGAAGCCGCTCCACGCGATCGGCTCCGCCAAGACGGCAAGCGCTACGTCACAGAGGGAGAAGTGAAGAACATAAGATATCAGCGACCTCTCTCTGATCACCTCCTCAACAAATATGTGAGTCAGTACGACCAACGCCGACGGTCCAGCAATGATGATGAAAGAAATCGGCTGGCTAGAGAAGCCGGAAGACATCGTCGGCATAATCTCGATGAGGAGGAGCACGAGCGTTGTGCCAAAGAAAAGGCAAGGGAGCAAGACGACGAGGACAGGCACTGGGATTGTCCCTTCTTCGAGCACTCGCTGGGATTCAGGAATGAGCCGATTGCCAACAATCGGCAATTGCCCGAATGCAACCGGAAAAAGAAGGAGGCAGCCAACGTGTCCGTGTTCGAGCGCTTGGGACCTCTCCCGCCACGAGCAAACGAGCTGAGTCCCCTCGGTTGGAAGATCTCGAAGATTCGGAAGACGAGGGAGAAGAAGAAGACAGGTACCACCGGCCAAGGTGGTGCCCCGATGGACTCAGCCGTTCCCGAAACGCAGGGTTCAACGATTGCGCGGCCCGGAAGAAGCCGAGAGGTTATACTTGCATACATTG
Organism: Lolium rigidum; assembly: GCF_022539505.1. Taxonomy (NCBI): domain Eukaryota; kingdom Viridiplantae; phylum Streptophyta; class Magnoliopsida; order Poales; family Poaceae; genus Lolium; species Lolium rigidum. Next base: position 104,400,455 of record NC_061511.1, read on the forward strand.
AGGAAAGCAAGGCCTGATCTGGCTGCGAAGGTTCAGCGAACCCTGGATGAAGAGGGTCGTCCACGGAAAATGGAGTGGCGCCCCAAGCAAAGGAAAGCCGATGATGAAACATCGGCTGGCACAAACATGGTGCTCGTTCTTCCAACAAAGCTTAGTGCTCCACGATTTCACGATGCACTCAAGGTGGACGACAGCAAGCGCACCAACATGATAAAGTCAGAGATTGGGCTGGTTTTATCTACCGGCCTGAACGAGTAGCAAGAGCACGTCAATGAGCAAACGTGGCGAGGCTGATCCTTGTGATCGGCCCCAAAAATTTACGAAGGGACATTACAGAACCTTCCTCGAACAAGCAACATGGAGGCCGATTTCAGCAATCGGCCAAAATTATCCTCACCATCCATTCTGCCTGGGCTCGACATGTTTTCCAACAGAGCCGATACCATCATGTCTCTTGATAGAATCGGCTCGGGGGGCACCCAGGTGGATAAAGCATGAGGATATGCAGTAGAAGTATCTCATCCTTTGGCGATGGGTATTGGAGTGTGGGGGCCGATGCACCAGTCGGCCGTAAAAGAAAAAAAAATTCTGAAAATTCGAAAATTTTTCAGAGGGTCAATGGAGCACAAAGGGAGATTTTTAATGGAGGAACTCCTCAATGGAGTAGTTTAAGGGCTCGGATCCTCTCTTCGAAAACAACGCCAAGAGCGACCTGGACGTGCGAATCAGGGTAAGGAAGGAACTGATCTGATCTGCAAGGCGCAAGAAGTAGATTGAAGAAGCTCGGGGGGCAGTTCACCCTGAAGGTTCTCTGCTTGGGGCTACGTCATGAGTTAAGGCTAATGTCGGCACATGTGGCTGATTCGCCTTGATTAAGGCTCGGGGGGCAGCTCGCCCTAAAGGTCTTGGCTCTGGGGAGCCGATTTGGTTGGAATCGGCTAGCCCTACGACACAACTGGTCCGGAGAGTGGTGTTCTGTTACAGAGTCATCAGTTTGAGCATCCAAGAAAGTTCCAGGGCTCTTCTAAAGTCGCCTGCTCAAAGATCAAGTCGCCAGCTTACTAAGATCGGCTGTGCCATCGTCATCGGCAGAGCTAGCTAGCTTGGAGGGATGGCTAAATTGGCCTGTCTCGCAGATTATCATGGAACTGATGCGTTGCCATCAGTCACTAAGCATGGATTAGGCCAACAGTAGACAAACTCAGCATGAAAGAAATCGGCGAAATCAAGTTAAGGGAATTCTTCATTAATATTGGGATTTCTTACAATGGGGAGCCGATTGCTCAAGGGAGAAAGAACAAAAGAAGGGTCTATTGACCGATCTACTACTGCTAGGCCTATACTATTAGATCCTAATCTACGGGCCATCACTGCCCTCATCGTCATCCTCAGAACTCTCATCGGCACTGCTGCCGATGGGATCCTCGTCGCTACTTCCGTAGCCCTCCACGGGGGCTTCGTCCCCGTCTTCGTCGTCGCTGCTGTCGTCGTCCCACCACATGCGGAGGCGTTTCGCCGGCGGATAGCCTTCGAGGGAGTCGTCATCGTCGTCGTCTTCTTCTCCCTCTTCTTCAGAGGTGGGGCAGCCGTCCCAGGAGAACTGGTCGTCCTCGCTTTTTGACTCAAGTTCCCCGTCGGCGAGGAACTGAAGATCTTCATCCCCGCTGGTCAAGGACTTGTCATCCTCAGACCAAATGGAGGAGGCATGGCTCTCCACGTCCCAGTCTTCCGGGGCACGAATTTCCGGCGGCGTCTCGCGGGAGGAGTCGGACCCGTAGGAAAACTCGGAGGAAGAGGAAGAAGACATGGCGGCACAGAGGGTTTTTGGTGCTAGTGCGAGGAGGACGAAGGAGACGCAAGCTGTTTAGAACGGTTAAATAAAGGGGATATGAGAGAGATTCAATGCCACAACAGCTTCCGAGGAGATGTTGCCCAACAGGAGAGTTTTGCGGCCACGTGGAGAAGTGGAAGGGGCAAGGCATCATGATGGGGATTCTGCGGCAGTTCGCTCCGCCACGACATGACCCGACGAAAGAAAGCGTAATGATTTTGGAAATGTCATTTCCAAAACCAGGGGGGCATGTGTTATCACCAGAATTTGACCGAGTCAGAGGTGGGCCGCGATCAAGATGGATTTGAAGATATATACATGGAAGAAATACGTGAATCGGCCTTTCATACCAAGTTGGGCTCGTTTGCCCATGTATCTGTAACATATTAGATCTCATCCTAGTTTAGAAGTTAGAATCTTACTCGTGCACGGTTTGGTGCACGCCCACATTAGAAAGTCCGCTGGACTATAAATATGTACCTAGGGTTTATGGAATAAACAACAACCAACGTTCAACCACAAACAAATCTCGGCGCATCGCCAACTCCTTCGTCTCGAGGGTTTCTACCGGTAAGCATCATGCTGCCTAGATCGCATCTTGCGATCTAGGCAGCACAAGCCTGCCCACGTTGTTCATGCGTTGCTCGTACTCGAAGCCTTTTTGATGGCGAGCAACGTAGTTATCTTAGACATGTTAGGGTTAGCATTGTTCTTCATATTACATGCTTTCGTAGTGCAACCCTTGCATGTCTAGCCGCCCTTACACCTATCTTAGGTGTAGGGGCGGCACCCGCTTGATCATAGTTTAGTAGATCTGATCCGTTACGATCGCTCCTTGTTCTACAAGGATTAGTTTAATATCCGCAATAGTTAGGCCTTACAAAGGGTTGGAGGATCCAGCGGCGTGTAGGGTGGCGTTTGCTAGCCCTAGAAAGGATGTTCCGGGGATCAACCTCGTGTTGGTTTTTAGGCCCTGTCTAGGATCGGCTTACGGTCACCGTGCGCGAGCGCGAGGCCCAATCGTGAGTAGGATGATCCGATTATGCGGTGAAAACCCCAGATCGTCGTAGATTTCATTAGCTTTACATTGATCAAGCAGGACCACCATATATTCGGACACCTCGTCTGAATCATGGGTGGATCGGCTCTTTGAGCCGATTCACAGGATAACCCGAGAGCCGATCGAGGCTCGTATTTAACGTTTACGTGTGTGCCCTGCAGGAAACTAAGCGAGGCATCATCCACACCTTCCCGACCGGGTATAGGTCGGGTGGCACGCCCTTGCAGTTGGCATCGGCGCGTGCGACCAGGAGGCTTTGCGGGCCGTCGCTCTGAGGGACTGGGGCCAGCCGCAGCCCTAGTTGTTCCCGGCTCTACGGTGTTGCCCGTCTCTGCCCGCCAGGGGGTTTCTGACGTCAACACTCATATGAGGTAGGTGTTGTGGAGGTGGTAGTAAGCTCCATGTGGCCTCCATGTTCATCTTCAAGCAAGCATGGTGTGATATCATCATCTTCATGCACCATGTACATCGTCTCCATCATCGGCGTCTCGTCATCCATGGAACCTAATGCAACATGAGAGAACACACTAGATGTAGAGGGTAAGTTGTTAGAAATCGAAATGGCCTCACATGACCTATCAACTACCACTCTCATCTAACTTGGTGTATCACTCATGCTCTCGAAGTGGAGGCACTAAAGCTCACATATATTAGAATCGCTCATCTCACATATAGTGGAGTCACTCATCTTACATACAGTGGAGTCCCTCGTCACCATGGCAATGGTGTTGTCGATGTCCGAGTAACCTAGCAAAGAGGAAGACAACACAAGAGGAGTAGAGGTTAAGTTTTTAGAAATCAAAACGTTCTCACTCAATTCATGGTGTGTATCACTCTTGCTCTCAAGGTGTTTGAAGTATGCGTTGCACTTAGCTTTATCTTGCGAGGTCATCTTGCTTCTCGAGCATCTAACTCGACGAAGTATGCTCTCATCTCGGCTTGTTCGTGTTGGGTCATGTTGTATAGCTCTCACTATAATGGTGTATATGTATGTGGTGAAAGAAAACTACACAAGTATCTCACCTTTCCAGATAATATCAAAAAAATGGTTCACACTGAGAGTAAAGTCAAAATATATCGTAACACACGCAAACACTAGTAGGAAAAACACTACCACTGTGAAAATCAGGTACCAGGTGCCCACTGGTATTTTGTACTAGTTGTGTATCGCACGCAGCACGTGACTAGTAAATGAGATACTAGTGAGAACCAATATGTGGTTGGATGGTTAGAAGAACAGTGGCACCCTCCAGCCCACCAGAGTTCAAATCCCAGATTTGATACTTTGGTGTCTCATAAAGACGGAATATTCTTTAGTGGGAGGCGACGTTCCTGTCGACAGCGAGACGCATGTGGTAACTTCATCAATCTCAAAACCCGTCGGATCAGTCCTTCGACACAGTCTCTTGAAGGTGTTCATAGTGGTAGAGTGTACGGTGTGCATTTATAGGGGTGAGTGTGTGTGCTTATGTGTGAGCATCTTTGATTGTACTGTGTTTAAAAAAAAAAATACTAGTCGAGCGTGTGGACCTTGCTCGCTGCGGGTAGAATATCGGTCTCGTGCTTAAACATGGCACCCACACGTTGCTAGTAGAAACTAAAAAAAAAAACAAAAAAACATGATTGATCGGCCAGAAGCACCGTCGGGATGCGGCGCCGCCGTGCCTCTGTGGAGATGAGTGAACAGGGCAGGCTGAGGGAGAGCTTCGGTGGCGGTACTTGGAGGACGTGGTGGCCGGCGTCATGCTGCAGCAAGCAGATGAGGCGGATGTGGACTTGGAGGTTATCGCGGCAAGGTTCTGCGAGATCGGGGACAGAACAACCCTGCTCGTGCGCCGATCGAGAGTTGCAGTGGCCGGAGGAGGTCGCCTAGGCTCCTCAGCGACGTGTACGAGTTGGGGAGGAAGGCGGCCCGGTCCGCATGGCCCCGGCGGAGGAGGAGGCCGAGGGGCGCATCGTAGAGGGCCAGAACCTGGCTGGCCTGGAGGTCCACGGCGGCGCTGACCGCCTTGGTCTCGGCCAGGGCAGGGAGCAGAAAGCACAGAGAAGAGGGAGGAGGACTCGAGCGGAGCTAATGGAGGCGGAATATCTCGAGGGAGCTCGCCTAGAGTTTGCGTGCTAGAGATTAAAGTCAACCTGGAGAAAAAGTGCTGCTTGCTATCTCCCTGGACCAATTAGGAAAGAGCACACGGATCTGTGCTTGTTTAGAAGATTGTAAGCCGTTAGATCTGTAGTTGGCGCCGTCGGATCAGCATAGGCATGGATCACTGGACATGCTTGCGCAACGACCGCACATTTGGTCCTAGGGCATCTCCAGCGGCGCGACGCATAGTTCCAAATATTACATCTCGCCATCCCCTCGTAGAGGAAGGTGAGCTGGCAGCCAGGTTCGAGCGCGAGGTCACGGGCGAACTTGTCCCACCCCGTGTGCAGGTACATCTTGCCCTGCCCGTCGAACAAGACCTCCACGGACCAGCGGCAGAAGTTGCAGCTGGCCTCCCGTAGCTGCAAGCCTGCAACTGCGCCGGCTCGACGCCGTCGACGAACTCGGCGAACTTGTCCGGGAGCCGCTTCATGGTGAGTGGGTCGTCGTCGATGAGGAGGAGGAACTCGAAGCAGCGCTCGTCCTGCGAGGACGAGGAGGGCGCAGGCGACGACGAGCGTGGGGTCGTAGCTGCTCCACCACGGCGGCCCCGGCCACGGGGGCGACCAGGGCCGCGGCCTCGACCGCCTCGCCGGCCACCAGGATCGGCCATGGACTTCCTCGCGGGCCTGGCTGCGTCGCAGGAACACCTAGACGGCGCTACGGTCGAGCTTTGTGCTGGCTAGGGTTTCTTTGGAGGAGTGGATGAGGAAGAAGAACGCGCGCCCCCTTTATATAGACCGGCGGCATGCGGTGGCCGCGGGACGCATGGCGTCTCCATTAACGTGGTTGGCGGAGTTGGGCGGCCGCTCGACAGCTGAGGCATCGCCATTAACGTGGCGCAGACTACCGAAGCGACGCAGCGGCGCCAGTCGCTGCCGCGTTTGAGAAGACGCATCGACGCAGGGTCGCTGCCAGGCGGGCCCGACGAAACGTCCGCCAGACGCGAGCAGACACTTTCCGCGTCCGCCGAGTGTCCGCCAGAGACGTATCCGAGGCGCATATTTGGGCCAGGTTTGCGTCTCCGCGGATGGCCCGGTCACTTTGCGTCGCCCCGCTGGAGGTGGTGCCAGGCGCATTTCCGGTCACGGCGGACGAAAACGGTCGCTCAACGGCGGACGAAAACGGTCGCTGACCGGAAATGCGTCTGGGCCCTGCTCCAGCGGGGCGACGCAAAGTGACCGGGCCGTCCGCGGAGACGCAAACCTAGCCCAACGCTCGGCGGTCACGTGGAGTGTCCGCCGAAAAAGACGTAGGCCCCGCGCGTCAGTGGCAGGAGGCCGATATTATTCCCGCCACTGGTCATTCCCCGCGCGAAATTGCAAACTAGACCGGCGCGACCAGTCCAGAAGCGATGGACGTCCTCGCCGCTGCAGCCACCGCCATGGATGCGGAGCAAACCCTCGCACCCGCCGCCGCCCCACACTCCCCCGTAGCCACGACCATAGCCACAATGGAGGTTGCAGCTCCGGCGGAAGCAAAGCGGGCCGCCACCGGCGGCGGCCGGGAGGCAAAGCCGAAGGCGGCAAAGAAGGTGCTCTCCCCGGAGGAGAAAATCATGGAGGCCGCGAAGCGTCGCGGCCGGCGCAAGAACCAGAAGATCAAGATTGCCGCGGCCGCCAACCAGCAGGCCTGGAAGATGCAGATCAAAGCCAGCGTTACGCAAGTATCCCTCCATCCGACCTTAGCGGAGGGCTACATGCTCGTCAAGAGAGAGGGGATCGCCGACGTCGCTCCTCCGGCCTAGTCGGTGAGCTCGGTAAGTTCGCAGCTGCGCCCTGGAACTCCCGCTCCCTTGCAGGGCCACGTGGCGTCGCGGTTCGCCTCCGGCCTGCCGCCAGTGAAGTTGACCGGGGGGGGCGGTTCTCGACCTCAACCGGACGCCTAGAAGTAGTGACTCCTGCCCGGGCGCGACACAGAAGACGCGCTAGGTGCCGGAGGAGAGCATGCCGCAGCTCCGCATCCTGTTCAACGAAATGGCGCCGCCTGCCCCGGCGATGGACGACCCGGTACGTGAGCTCTTTCAATGTGTGCGAGTGCCGTGTATCATGCGTCTGATGTCCGGTCGTTCATAGGACTATTTGAAGGACCGCCATGATTCAGACATCCAGGAAATTATCTACGGCGGCGACTTCGTTCGCGATGATCGGGCCGGGACAGGCCCGCATGATGACGGGCAACAACGGAATATGCGGAGGACATCGAAACCGCACGGCTGTTCGCCACCTAGTAGACGCGGCCTACACTCGTGTCCGTCGACGACTTCGACGACGCGTCAACACAGCCTGACATTGCTACGAAGAAGAAGGGGGAGAGCCGCAGGACACAAGACCTCGTCGACGACGAGGATACGTGTTTGTGTGAAGCGTGGCTGGCAACAAGCGAAAGGTCTATTGGGCCAAGGTCTATTTCGTGCAAAGTTGACGCTAGTTCCTATTTTTTGAATTCTGGCCTGCGCCGAAAATGCGTCGTCCCGCTGGAGCCAACCCCAGACGCAAACGGACGCGCGACCATTTCCGCGTCCGTCAGGCGACGCAAACGGACACCTGCAAACGTTTTGGGTGTCCGAAATGCATCGCGCCGCTGGAGATGCCCTTAATGTTTCAGCAGAGAAATAGCAGGCTACACTATTCCAACGCACATGTAAAAAGGCATGCTGCAGCGTGTATGCCAGAGGTACCCGTCGCGTGTTGAATTAGAGCATGCAACTAGTAACAACAGCCAGAGCCCGTAAAATAGGCTGAAATTGAAAAACTCCGGTGGAAATACGAGTTCAGGATGAAATTAAGTTAGAATGGAGCCTGAACTCGCGGTCTGGTCCATATAACAAGTTCGGGGGCCCGAGAAACTCGACAACAGTCCCGTATTAAAAGGGGCCGTGGAGGGGTGTTCGGTTTCTAAATCCTACTCCCCTCCGCCGCTACCACTTTCACCGCCGCCGCTCCGGCGAGCAACTCTGCCACCGTTGACGCCGCTCCGCCGCAGCCGCCACCACCCCTCCGTCCGCAATGGGCCACGCAAGACACGTAGGTAGAGGTGGCCGAATCGGCAGCGGGAAGCCAGCTCCGTGTCCGCCGGGTGTACGGTCGGATGCGGAGCGGGCGAGGCGGGTGCGCTCCGACGGCACTTGGAAGCGGGTGATACGTCCATTTTGCATCACTATTTTATATCATAATTTACTGTTATTCATTGATATATTTCATATTTAGAGATGATACTTATGTTATTTCATCTATTTTGCATGTTTCATGATTATTGGAGGATCATTCACCGGAGTCAGGATTCTGCTGGAAAAAGCACCGTCAGAATGCAATATTTCTGGAGATCAACAATTGACGGAAATTACACCGAAGATCTTATACTTCCAGAAGAAGAAGCCAGCCAAAAGGAGGAGCCGGGGAGGGCCGCCATGGGCCCCCCCATAGGCCGGCGCGGGCCCTGGCCTGGCCGCGCCGCCTTGTGGGGAGGGGCCCACAGCCCCCTTCGGCCGCCTCTCCTTCGCGTACTTCTTCGCCCCGAAAACCTAAGCTCCGGGGAATAATCGCGAAGAGACACAGCCGCCTCTGCGGGGCGGAAAACACGAGAGAGAAAAGAGCTCTCCGGCGGGCAGGAATCCGCCGGGGAAATTCCCTCCCGGAGGGGGAAATCGACGCCATCGTCATCGTCATCGAGCTGGACTTCATTGGGATCATCATCACCATCATCTCCACCATCGACACCGCCATCTCCACCGCTGCACCTCGTCACCGTTGTAACATCTAGGGTTGAATCTTGATTGTTTGATAGGGGAAACTCTCCCGGTATTGATTACTCCTTGTTATTGATGCTATTGAGTGAAACCATTGAACCAAGGTTTATGTTCAGATTGTTATTCATCATCATATCACCTCTGATCATGTCCCATATGATGTCTCGTGAGTAGTTCGTTTAGTTCTTGAGGACATGAGTGAAGTCTAAATGTTAGTAGTGAACTATGTTGATTAATATTCAATGTTATGATATTTAAGTTGTGGTGTTATTCTTCTAGTGGTGTCATGTGAACGTCGACTACATGATACTTCACCTTTATGGGCCTAGGGGAATACATCTTTTATTCGTTTGCTAATTGTGGGGTTGCCGGAGTGACAGCAACCTGAACCCCCGTTGGTTTATCGATGCAGGAGAGATAGCAGGATCTCAGAGTTTAAGGCTGTGGTTAGATTTATCTTAATTACTTTCTTGTATTTGCGGATGCTTGCAAGGGGTATAATCACAAGTATGTATTAGTCCTAGGAAGGGCTGTGCATTAGCATAGGTTCACCCACACAACACTTACCAAAACCATGAAGATTAATCAGCTATATGAAGCGAAAGCACTAGACTAAATTCCCGTGTGTCCTCAAGAACGTTTGGTCATTATAAGTAAACAAACCGGCTTGTCCTTTGTGCTAAAAAGGATTGGACCACTCGCTGCAACTATTACTCTCGCATTTTATTTACTTGTACTTTATTTATCTGCTATATCAAAAACCCCGAATACTTGTCCGTGAGCATTTACAGTGAATCCTTCATCGAAACTCGCTTGTCAACACCTTCTCGCTCCTCGTTGGGTTCGACACTCTTATTTATCGAAAGTACTACGATACACCCCCTATACTTGTGGGTCATCAAGACTATTTTCTGGCGCCGTTGCCGGGGAGTGAAGCGCTATTGGTAAGTGGAATTGGTAAGGGAAACCTTTACTTTACGTGCTGATTTTATTTCTGCCTGCTGCTATAATTTATTATGGAGAGGTCTTCTCTTGAATTCCTATTTGGAAAATCTACTACTACTGCAAAGGTAGTGGATGAGGCGCTAGGTGAGAAAGAGGTTCCATACAAAATACCTATGAAAATTATTGAACGTGTTGTGGATAACCGCTATGAAAGGGATGGAACAGTCCATCCTGGAGATCATTTACTGTTTTTACATGAATTATGCGGGTTATTCAAGTGTGCAGGTATTGCTATGGATGAAGTTAGGAAGAAACTATTCTCTATATCGCTGTCTGGTAAAGCGGCGCATTGGTATAAATTGCTGAAGAATGGTGATTCTCTTGATTGGAAGGATATTGTGCCTCTATTTTATTCTAAATTCTATCCTCCAAGTGAAATTCACAAAGACCGGAACCGCATATATAATTTCTGGCCTCATGACGGAGAGAGTATTGCCCAAGCATGGGGGAGATTGAAGTCTTTAATGCTCAAATGCCCCATTCATGAGCTTCCTGGTAATATTATCATTGATAATTTCTATGCAAGACTTTCTTTTCAAGATAAAACCTTGCTGGATACTACTTGTTCTGGATCATTCACACGCAACAAAGAAGAGTTTAAAAGAGACCTTCTTGATCGGATCCAAGAGAATACTGAAGGATGGGAGAACGATAAAGGTAGAGAGTCGGGTATAAATTATGATTATAAATGCATTGAAACTTTTATGGATACTGATAAATTTCATAATATGAGTGCTGCTTATGGTCTTGACTCTCAAGTTGTTGCAAATATTTATAAAGCTTTTGCCTCTCATTTTGAATTGCCTAGGAAGAATTTTGATAAGTATCATGAACCTTACAAAGATAAAACTGATTCATCTATAAATAAATGTGTTGAAATTAAAACTGTTGATCATATTCTTCCTGAAGCTTATATTGAAAAAACTTCTTTCCCTGTTAAAATGAAGGTGTATTCTGTTATAACTAGTGCGGTTAATAAAAGTGCAAAGAAACCTATAGAACCTGAAGAACAAATAAAGGTTGAACCTGCTATTGCAAGTTAAAGATCTTGTGACTGAAAATGTAGAAGATGGTCATATTATTTTCTGTGAAGATGCTTCAGATATTGTTTCGCATCCTAATAAGTCTAGGAAAGCCAGTGTTCCTATGCTTTCTGTTAGAATTGGTGATCATTGTTATTATGGTTTATGCGACATTGGTGCAAGTATTAGTGCTATACCTTATGAGCTTTATACGGAAATCATGCATGAAATTTGTTCTTGTGAACTTGAAGATATTGATGTGGTTATTCGGCTAGCTAATAGAGAAACTATCTCTCCTATTGGTATTGTTCGAGATGTGGAAGTTCTATGTGGTAAGATTAAATATCCTGCTGACTTTTTGGTACTTGGTTCTGCTGCTAGTAAGACTTGTCCTATTATTTTTGGTAGACCTTTTCTAAATACTTGTGGAGCTGTTATAGATTGCAAGAAGGGAAAAATTGTGACTAAATTTGCTGGTGAATCTTATGAGTTTAATTTCTCTAAATTTGCCAAAACTCCTTATAAAGCTGATTTGCCTAATAATGATTTTAGAGTTGAACAGTGTGCGTCTATTGCTCTTGCTCCTAATAATCCTTTGCAGCAACATTTGGAGGATAGTGAGAGTGAAGTCTTTAGGGAAGAAAGGAATGAGCTAGATGAAATTTTCCTTCGTCAACCTATTCTTAAACATGACTTGCCGGTTGAAGATCTAGGTACAATACCACCACCAAAGGAAGATCCTGTTTTTGATTTAAAACCATTGCCTGATAATCTTAAATATGCTCATATTGATGATAAGAAAACATATCCTGTTATTATTAGTTCTAAGCTTTCAGATTTTGAGGAAGAAAGGTTATTGGAAATATTGAAGAAACACCGAGGACCTATTGGCTACACTCTTGATGACTTGAAGGGGATTTCCCCTCTATTTGCCAACATGCTATCAACATGGAAGATGATGCAAAGCCTGTTGTTGAACATCAACGTCGTCTAATTCCTAAGATGAAGGATGTGGTAAGGAATGAGGTATTAAAACTTCTTGAGGCAGGTATTATATATCCTATTGCTGATAGTAGATGGGTTAGTCCTGTGCATTGTGTTCCTAAGAAAGGAGGAATGACTGTTGTGCCTAATGATAATGATGAGCTCATTCCTCAAAGAGTAGTTGTAGGGTATAGAATGTGCATTGATTTTCGAAAAGTTAATAAAGTTACTAAGAAAGATCATTACCCTTTGCCATTTATTGATCAAATGTTAGAAAGGTTGTCTAAAAATACTCATTTTTTGCTTTCTTGATGGTTATTCTGGGTTCTCACAAATTGCTGTTAGAGCTAAAGATCAAGAGAAAACCACTTTCACTTGTCCCTATGGAACTTATGCTTATAGACGTATGCCTTTTGGTTTATGTAATGCTCCCGCTACTTTTCAAAGATGCATGTCTGCTATTTTTCATGGCTTTTGTGAGAATATTGTAGAGGTATTCATGGATGATTTTTCTGTCTATGGGAATTCTTTTGATAATTGCTTGCGAAACCTTGATAAAGTTTTGCAGAGATGTGAAGAAACTAACCTTGTTCTTAATTGGGAGAAATGCCACTTTATGGTTAATGAAGGAATTGTATTGGGACATAAAATTTTCGAGAGAGGTATTGAAGTTGATAGAGCTAAAGTTGAAGCAATTGAGAAGATGCCCTATCCGAGGGATGTTAAAGGTATTTGTAGTGTTCTTGGTCATGCTGGGTTTTATAGGAGATTTATTAAAGATTTCTCCAAGATTTCAAAGCCTCTTACTAATCTTCTTCAAAAAGATGTACCTTTTGTTTTTGATGATGATTGTAAGGAAGCTTTTGAAACTCTAAAGAGAGCCTTAACAACTGCTCCTGTAGTTGAACCTCCTGATTGGAATTTACCTTTTGAAATTATGTGTGATGCTAGTGATTTTGTCGTAGGCGCTGTTCTTGGACAGTGAGTAGATAAAAAATTAAATGTTATTCATTATGCTAGCAAAACTCTTGATGCTGCTCAAAGAAATTATGCTACAACTGAAAAATAATTATTAGCTGTAGTGTTTGCTTGTGACAAGTTTAGATCCTATATTGTTGATTCAAAAGTCACAATTCATACTGATCATGCTGCAATTAGATACCTTATGGAAAAGAAAGATGCTAAGCCTAGGCTTATTAGATGGGTACTTCTTTTGCAAGAATTTGATTTACATATTATAGATAGGAAAGGTGCTGATAATCCTGTTGCCGATAACTTATCTAGATTGGAAAATATTGCTTATGATCCTGTCCTCGTTAATGATAGTTTTCCAAATGAACAATTGGCTGTAATAAAGGTGAGCTCGCGAGATAGTCCTTGGTATGCTGATTATGCTAACTTTATTGTTTCCAAGTACTTGCCTCCAACCTTTTCAGCTCAGCAAAGGAGGAAATTCGTTTATGACTTGAGGCGTTATTTTTGGGATGACCCACACTTATATAAAGAAGGAGTAGATGGTATTATGCGAAGATGTGTTCCCGAATATGAACAACAAGAGATATTGAGTAAGTGTCATGGTAGTGCTTATGGAGGATATCACGCCGGAGATAGAACTGCGCAAAAAGTTCTACAATCAGGTTTCTATTGGCCAACTCTCTTCAAAGATGCAAGGAAGTTTATTTTATCTTGTGATGAATGTCAAAGGGTTGGTAATATCTCCAGACGCAATGAAATGCCTATGAATTATACTCTTGTTATTGAACCATTCGATTGTTGGGGATTTGACTTCATGGGTCCTTTCCCTTCTTCAGAAGGTAACACTCATATACTTGTCGCTGTTGATTATGTTACTAAATGGGTGGAAGCCATACCCACAAAAAGTGCTGATGGTGAGACCTCTTTAAGAATGCTTTTAGATATTATTTTTCCTAGGTTTGGAGTACATATATTATGACTGATGGAGGTTCTCATTTTATTCATGGTGGTTTTAGAAAAACTCTTGCTAAGTATGGTATTAATCATAGGATTGCTTCGGCTTATCATCCTCAAACTAGTGGGCAAGTAGAATTATCAAATAGAGAAATTAAATCTATCTTGGAAAAGACTGTTAATAAATCTAGAAAGAACTGGGCTAGTAAATTGAAGGAAGCACTATGGGCTTATAGAACTGCTTATAAAAATCCTATGGGTATGTCACCTTATAAAATGGTTTATGGGAAAGCTTGTCATTTACCTTTAGAACTAGAGCACAAAGCTTATTGGGCTGTAAGAGAACTAAATAAAGATCCTAAACTTGCCGGTAAGAAAAGGTTGCTACAATTGAGTTCTTTAGATGAATGGAGAAATGAAGCATATGAAAATGCTAAACTCTTTAAGGAGAAAGTTAAGAAATGGCATGATAGAAGAATTATCAAAAGAGAATTTAATGTTGGGGATAAAGTCCTATTGTATCGGTCTCGTCTCGGATTCTTTGCAGGGAAATTGCTCTCAAAATGGGAAGGACCATATTAAAGTTAGTTCTCTGCAAGGTGATGCCACACAAGTAGTGAATGGACAAAGACTCAAGCACTATATTTCTGGAGATTCTTATAATGAAGGTGTTGATGTTATCCAAGTGGTGACTCCGGAAGCTTTCATCAAAGGTCAAATTGACAGTTCCGCAGAGTTCGATTTTGAATAGGTAACAGTTCTGGTAATAAAAAGTCCGCGTTTAACTTTACGAACAATGTTTTTGCTATTTTCGGAAAATATGAAAAATTATGAGATCGAAACGGAAAGGAGGAGACGCACGAGGGCGTGCCCCCATAGGCCGGCGCGGGCCCCAGCCTGGCCGCGCCGCCCTATGAGGACGGCGCCTCGGTGTCCCTCTCTGACTCTGGTTCGACCTGGTATTTTCTTTGTGTCGTGAAAATTTCTGCTATATAATCCTCCGGACTCCTGGAAGTGCGTATATCGTTTTCTCGTCGTGTTTGGTTTCGAGTTATTTTCTGCCAGGATCTGTTTTTGATCTAGAAGCACCATGGTCTCCAACAACAAGGACAAGGAGCCTTTGAAGGAGGATATTCAAGACCCCGATTTGAAGGAAGAAGTCGAGAGCGAGGATGAAGGAGAAGTTGAGGATGTTCCGCGAGTATACCCGCGTGCCACCGTCGCAAGCATCGGAGTGGTGGCAAATCCGTTCAACACCAAGAAAAGCGCACGGATTAGCACCGGAGGAGGAGTCCCACGTCATTACCTAGCTCCAAGGACATCTCCTCCAGGCACCTACAAACCCTTCGACATTCTAATTCATAATAGTCAAACTGAAAGGGTTCCCAAGGCAGTATTGCCTAGCAATTGGGATATAGATCGTTCTAACACTGCAGGAAGTATGAAGCCTGAAGCTGAACAGTGGGGAAACAACTCTAAGAGTTGGGACTCACCGTCTGACATACTTCTTAACCGCGTCGAGCAAAACTCGGAGCTGATCCGCAACCTCACTTACGAGATTGATGAGCTAAAGGAGCTGGTTAAGAAGCTTATCAAGGATTCACCATCACCACCGAAGGAGTAATTCATCATCGATATTGGCATCCCCTTGGTTTGTTCCAAGCTTGGGGGAGTGCAGCGGTATCACATCATCACTATCTTTTACCTTTTTACTATCAAGTAGTATCATATCATGAGTAGGGAAGTTATCATATAAGATAGTTTGAAGTGTGGAAGTATCTCTCTTTAGTTAGTTATCTATGTATCCCTTGGTGTGAGTTATCGTTATGGAATATTAATGAGAAGTTTTATCATTTACATGTTGCACACCTTATTTTAGTTTGCAATCTCCATTATGTGATTGATCTTGTTGTTAGTATTGGTATCACTTTGGGAGCATTGAGTAAATCTATTTGGTTTTGGCAAACTTAGCATTGGTCAATAGCAACAACACTTTGAGTTTAAGTAGGAAAGAGAAAATACATGTAGATATGTTGTTTCATTATCTTTCTTTCTTGCTATGAGCTTGGTATTCTGAAGTTAAAATTGTTTGTGCTTACAAGTAAGATGCATGATTGTTTCTATCACATGTATATTTGTTTGTTTCTCTCAACTCTTATGCTTGCTAATCAACCTTGCTAGCCAAAGACCTGTACTGAGAGGGAATGCTTCTCGCGCATCCAAACCTTTAAACCAAACCTATGCCATCAGTGTCCACCATAACTACCTACTATGTGGTATTTCCTGCCATTCCAAGTAAATACTTCATGTGCTACCTTTAAACAATTCAAAAGCTATTATCTCTTATTTGTGTCAATGTTTTATAGCTCATGAGGAAGTATGTGGTGTTTTATCTTTCGATCTTGTCATTTACTTCTGACAGACTTTCACAATGGACTAGTGGCTTCATCCGCTCATCCAATAACTTTGCAAAAAGAGCCGGCAATGGGGTTCCCAGCCCCAATTAATTAACTCTCATTAATAATCCTCTTCACATGCTTTTCTCTGATTCATCAGTAAGCAACTTAATTTTGCAATAGACACTCCTCCATGATATGTGAAATGTTGGAAGGCAGCCGAGGATTCGGTTAGCCATGGCTTGAGAAAGCAAAGGTTGGGAGGAGTGTCATCCTTAAATAAACTAAAATACATGTGTAAACAAAAGAGAAGAGGGATGATCTACCTTGCTGGTAGAGATAACGTCCTTCATGGGAGCCGCTCTTGAAAGTCTGGTTGATAAGGTAGTTAGAGTACCCGCTACCATTCGTTGACAACAACAAACACCTCTCAAAACTTTATTTTTATGCTCTCTATATGATTTCAAAACTTGAAAAGCTCTAGCACATGAGTTAATCCCTGCTTCCCCTCCGCGAAGGGCCTATCTTTTACTTTCATGTTGAGTCAGTAAACCTATTTCCCTCCATCTTAAGCAAGCAATTGAGTTGTTGTGATCCAACCATCTATACTGTGATCTATTTAATCATGCCTTTTATTCTTCCTTGTTCAGTACAAGTTTTATCTAAATGAATATAGCTTTGAAGGTTATCAATGATTATGAGGAGATTATTATGATTAAGTATGCAAGTTTTGCTATAAGCTTTAATATAAGAGCGCTGCTCGATAAATAGGTATAATCTGTTAAATGTTCTCTGACCAAGAACGAAGTTTGCCATCACCAATTATGATTTCCTATGCACCTTTATTTGTGATTTCCTTTTACTTGTTTCAAGTTGAATCATATGGGGAAGTTGTTCACTAGAATGTCTTGTGTGAATTAATATGATGCTTCTTGTCCGTATTTTATTTATCGACTCTTCACTCCATAAACATGTGGTCTTGTTTACTGAGTTCAGTTTCGCTTGGGGACAAGAGAAGTCTAAGCTTGGGGGGAGTTGATACGTCCATTTTGCATCACTATTTTATATCTTAATTTACTGTTATTCATTGATATATTTCATATTTAGAGATGATACTTATGTTATTTCATCTATTTTGCATGTTTCATGATTATTGGAGGATCATTCACCGGAGTCAGGATTCTGCTGGAAAAAGCACCGTCAGAATGCAATATTTCTGGAGATCAACAATTGACGGAAATTACACCGAAGATCTTATACTTCCAGAAGAAGAAGCCAGCCAAAAGGAGGAGCCGAGGAGGGCTGCCATGGCCCCCCCATAGGCCGGCGCGGGCCTGATACGTCTCCAACGTATCGATAATTTCTTGTGTTCCATGCCACATTATTGATGTTATCTACATGTTTTATGCACACTTTATGTCATATTCGTGCATTTTCTGGAACTAACCTATTAACAAGATGCCGAAGTGCCGCTTGTCTGTTTTCCGTTGTTTTTGGTTTCAGAAATCCTAGTAAAGAAATATTCTCGGAATTGGACGAAATAAAAGCCCGGAGGCCTATTTTCTCACGAAGCTTCCGGAAGACCGAAGACGAGACGAAGAGGGGCCACGGGGTGGCCAAACCCTAGGGCGGCGCGGCCCCACCCCCGGCCGCGCCGGCCTATGGTGCGGGCCCCCGTGCCGCCTCTCGACTTGCCCTTCCGCCTACTTAAAGCCTCCGTGACGAAACTTCCAAGCACCGAGAGCCACGATACGGAAAACATTACCGAGACGCCGTCGCCGCCGATCCCATCTCGGGGGATCCCGGAGATCGCCTCCGGCACCCTGCCGGAGAGGGGAATCATCTCCCGGAGGACTCTACACCGCCATGGTCGCCTCCGGAGTGATGAGTGAGTAGTCTACCCCTGGACTATGGGTCCATAGCAGTAGCTAGATGGTTGTCTTCTCCCCATTGTGCTATCATTGTCGGATCTTGTGAGCTGCCTATCATGATCAAGATCATCTATATGTAATTCTATATGTTGCGTTTGTTGGGATCCGATGAATAGAGAATACTTGTTATGTTGATTATCAAAGTTATGCTTATGTGTTGTTTATGATCTTGCATGCTCTCCGTTTCTAGTAGAGGCTCTGGCCAAGTTTTTACTTTTAACTCCAAGAGGGAGTACTTATGCTCGATAGTGGGTTCATGCCCGCATTGACACTGGGACAAGTGACGGAAAGTTCTAAGGTTGTGTTGTGCTCGTTGCCACTAGGGATAAAACATTGATGCTATGTCTAAGGATGTAGTTGTTGATTACATTACGCACCATACTTAATGCAATTGTCCGTTGCTTTGCAACTTAATACCGGAGGGGGTTCGGATGATAACCTCGAAGGTGGACTTTTTAGGCATAGATGCAGTTGGATGGCGGTCTATGTACTTTGTCGTAATGCCCAATTAAATCTCACTATACTCATCATGATATGTATGTGCATTGTCATGCTCTCTTTATTTGTCAATTGCCCAACCGTAATTTGTTCACCCAACATGCTGTTCGTCTTATGGGAGAGACACCTCTAGTGAACCGTGGACCCCGGTCCAATTCTCTTTACCGAAATACAATCTACTGCAATACTTGTTTTTACTGTTTTCTCTGCAAACAATCATCTTCCACACAATACGGTTAATCCTTTGTTACAGCAAGCCGGTGAGATTGACAACCTCACCGTTTCGTTGGGGCAAAGTACTTTGGTTGTGTTGTGCAGGTTCCACGTTGGCGCCGGAATCTCTCGGTGTTGCGCCGCACTACATCCCGCCGCCATCAACCTTCAACGTGCTTCTTGGCTCCTCCCGGTTCGATAAACCTTGGTTTCTTTCCGAGGGAAAACTTGCCGCTGTGCTCATCATACCTTCCTCTTGGGGTTGCCCAACGAACGTGTGAAATACACGCCATCAAGCATATTTTCTGGCGCCGTTGCCGGGGAGATCAAGACACGCTGCAAGGGGAGTCTCCACTTCTCAATCTCTTTACTTTGTTTTTGTCTTGCTTAGTTTATTTACTACTTTGTTTGCTGCACTAAATCAAAATACAAAAAAATTAGTTGCTAGTTTTACTTTATTTGCTATCTTGTTTGCTATATCGAAAACACAAAAAAATTAGTTTACTTGCATTTACTTTATCTAGTTTGCTTTATTTACTATTGCTAAAATGGCTACCCCTGAAAATACTAAGTTGTGTGACTTCACAACCACAAATAATAATGATTTCTTATGCACACCTATTGCTCCACCTCGCTACTACAAGCAGAATTCTTTGAAATTAAACCTCGCTTTACTCGAATCTTGTTATGAAAGATCAATTTTCTGGAATTAGTTCTGATGATGCTGCTGCCCATCTTAATAATTTTGTTGAACTATGTGAAATGCAAAAATATAAAGATGTAGATGGTGATATTATTAAATTAAAATTGTTCCCTTTCTCATTAAGAGGAAGAGCTAAAGATTGGTTGCTATCTCTCGCCTAAGAATAGTATTGATTCATGGACTAAATGCAAGGATGCTTTTATTGGTAGATATTATCCCCCTGCTAAAATTATATCTTTGAGGAGTAGCATAATGAATTTTAAACAATTAGATACTGAGCATGTTGCTCAAGCTTGGGAAAGAATGAAATCTCTGGTTAAAAATTGCCCAACCCATGGATCGACTACTTGGATGATCATCCAAACCTTCTATGCAGGACTAAATTTTTCTTCGCGGAATTTATTGGATTCAGCTGCTGGAGGTACCTTTATGTCCATCACTCTTGGTGAAGCAACAAAGCTTCTTGATAATATGATGATTAATTACTCTGAATGGCACACGGAAAGAGCTCCACAAGGTAAGAAGGTAAATTCCGTTGAGGAATCCTCTTCCTTGAATGATAAGGTTGATGCTATTATGTCTATGCTTGCGAATGATAGGACTAATGTTGATCCTAATAATGTTCCGTTAGCTTCATTGGTTGCACAAGAAGAACATGTTGATGTAAACTTCATTAAAAATAATAATTTCAACAACAATGCTTACCAGAACAATTCTAGTAACAACTATAGGCCATATCCTTATAATAATGGTAACGGTTATGCTAATTCTTATGGGAATTCTTACAACAATAATAGGAATACACCCCCTGGACTTGAGGCCATGCTTAAAGAATTTATTAGTACACAAACTGCCTTTAACAAATCTGTTGAGGAAAAGCTCAATAAAATTGATGTTCTTGTTTCTAGAGTTGATAGTCTTGCCTCTGATGTTGATCTTTTGAAATCGAAAGTTATGCCTAATAGGGATATTGAAAATAAAATTGTTACTACAGCAAATGCCATCCAAGTTAGAATTAATGAGAATATAAGATTAATGGCTGAACTGCGTGCTAGGTGGGATAGAGAAGAAAATGAAAAACTAGCTAAAGAGAAGAATATAGCTAAAGTTTGGACTATTACCACCACTAGTAATGCTAATGCTACACATGTTGCTGCACCTCCTACTCATACTAATAAAAGAATTGGTGTTAGCAATGTTTCCACTTCTAATGCAAAGCGCGAAAACTGCCTGAAACTCGCTAAAACCGCTGAAACCGCTCGTGATAAAGCCGCTGAAATTTTTTCCAACATTGGGGATGATGATCCCATTGCTTTAGATTATAATGGTTTGAATTTTGATGATTGCCACATCTCTGAAGTTATAAAGTTCTTGCAAAAACTTGCTAAAAGTCCTAATGCTAGTGCTATAAATTTGGCTTTCACGCATCATATTACAAATGCTCTCATAAAAGCTAGAGAAGAGAAACTAGAGCGCGAAGCCTCTATTCCTAAAAAGCTAGAAGATGGTTGGGAGCCCATCATTAAAATGAAGGTTAAAGATTTTGATTGTAATGCTTTATGTGATCTTGGTGCAAGTATTTCTGTTATGCCGAAGAAAATTTATAATATGCTTGACTTGCCACCGCTGAAAAATTGTTATTTGGATGTTAATCTTGCTGATCATTCTACAAAGAAACCTTTGGGTAAAGTTGATAATGTTCGCATTACCATTAACAATAATCTTGCTCCCGTTGATTTTGTTGTCTTGGATATTGAATGCAATGCATCTTGTCCAATTATATTGGGAAGACCTTTTCTTCGAACTGTTGGTGCTATTATTGATATGAGGGAAGGTAATATAAAATATCAATTTCCTCTCAAGAAAGGTATGGAACACTTCCCTAGAAAGAGAATAAAGGTACCTTATGATTCTATTATTAGAACAAATTATGATGTTGATGCTTCATCTCTCGATGTTACTTGATACACACTTTTTGCGCCTAGCTGAAAGGCGTTAAAGAAAAGCGCTTATGGGAGACAACCCATGTTTTTACCTACAGTACTTTGTTTTTATTTTGTGTCTTGGAAGTTGTTTACTACTGTAGCAACCTCTCCTTATCTTAGTTTTGAGTTTTGTTGTGCCAAGTTAAGCCGTTGATAGAAAAGTAAGTACTAGATTTGGATTACTGCGCAGTTCCAGATTTCTTTGCTGTCACTAATCTGAGCCCACTGCCCTACAGGAAGCTCAGAAAATTATGCCAATTTACGTGCATGATCCTCAGATATGTACGCAACTTTCATTCAATTTGAGCATTTTCATTTGAGCAAGTCTGGTGCCATTTTAAAATTCGTCAATACGAACTGTTCTGTTTTGACAGATTCTGCCTTTTATTTCGCATTGCCTCTTTCGCTATGTTGGATGAATTTCTTTGATCCACTAATGTCCAGTAGCATTATGCAATGTCCAGAAGTGTTAAGAATGATTGTGTCACCTCTGAATATGTCAATTTATATTGTGCACTAACCCTCTAATGAGTTGTTTCGAGTTTGGTGTGGAGGAAGTTTTCAAGGGTCAAGAGAGGAGTATGATGCAACATGATCAAGGAGAGTGAAAGCTCTAAGCTTGGGGATGCACCCGGTGGTTCACCCCTGCATATATCAAGAAGACTCAAGCGTCTAAGCTTGGGGATGCCCAAGGCATCCCCTTCTTCATCAACAAATTATCAGGTTCCTCCCCCGAAACTATATTTTTATTCGGCCACATCTTATGTGCTTTTTCTTGGAGCGTCGGTTTGTTTTTGTTTTTGTTTTGTTTGAATAAAATGGATCCTAGCATTCACTTTATGGGAGAGATACACGCTCCGCTGTAGCATATGGACAAATATGTCCTTGGTTTCTACTCATAGTATTCATGGCGAAGTTTCTCCTTCGTTAAATTGTTATATGGTTGGAATTGGAAAATGATACATGTAGTAATTGCTATAAATGTCTTGGGTAATGTGATACTTGGCAATTGTTGTGCTCATGTTTAAGCTCTTGCATCATATGCTTTGCACCCATTAATGAAGAAATACATAGAGCATGCTAAAATTTGGTTTGCATATTTGGTTTCTCTAAGGTCTAGATAATTTCTAGTATTGAGTTTGAACAACAAGGAAGACGGTGTAGAGTCTTATAATGTTTACAATATGTCTTTTATGTGAGTTTTGCTGTACCGTTCATCCTTGTGTTTGTTTCAAATAACCTTGCTAACCTAAACCTTGTATCGAGAGGGAATACTTCTCATGCATCCAAAATACTTGAGCCAACCACTATGCCATTTGTGTCCACCATACCTACCTATACTACATGGTATTTTCCCGCCATTCCAAAGTAAATTGCTTGAGTGCTACCTTTAAAATTCCATCATTCACCTTTGCAATATATAGCTCATGGGACAAATAGCCTTAAAAACTATTGTGGTATTGAATATGTAATTATGCACTTTATCTCTTATTAAGTTGCTTGTTGTACGATAACCATGTTTACTGGGGAACGCCATCAACTCATTGTTGGATTTCATGTGAGTTGCTATGCATGTTCGTCTTGTCTGAAGTAAGGGCGATCTACACTGAGTTGAATGGTTTGAGCATGCATATTGTGAGAGAAGAACATTGGGCCGCTAACTAAAGCCATGATTCATGGTGGAAGTTTCAGTTTTGGACAAATATCCTCAAATCTCTAATGAGAAAAGAATTAATTGTTGTCAAATGCTTAAAGCATTAAAAGAGGAGTCCATTATCTCGTTGTCTATGTTGTCCCGGTATGGATGTCTAAGTTGAGAATAATCAAAAGCGAGAAATCCAAATGCGAGCTTTCTCCTTAGACCTTTGTACAAGCGGCATAGAGGTACCCCTTTGTGAAACTTGGTTAAAGCATATGTATTGCGGTGATAATCCAGGTAGTCCAAGCTAATTAGGACAAGGTGCGGGCACTATTAGTACACTATGCATGAGGCTTGCAACTTATAAGATATAATTTACATGATGCATATGCTTTATTACTACCGTTGACAAAATTGTTTCATGTTTTCAAAATCAAAGCTCTAGCACAAATATAGCAATCGATGCTTTTCCTCTATGAGGACCATTCTTTTACTTTCAATGTTGAGTCAGCTTCACCTATTTCTCTCCACCTCAAGAAGCAAACACTTGTGTGAACTGTGCATTGATTCCTACATACTTGCTTATTGCACTCATTATATTACTCTATGTTGACAATATCCATGAGATATACATGTTACAAGTTGAAAGCAACCGCTGAAACTTAATCTTCTTTTGTGTTGCTTCAATACCTTTACTTTGAATTATTGCTTTATGAGTTAACTCTTATGCAAGACTTATTGATGCTTGTCTTGAAGTGCTATTCATGAAAAGTCTTTGCTTTATGATTCACTTGTTTACTCATGTCATACACATTGTTTTGATCGCTGCATTCTCTACATATGCCTTACAAATAGTATGATCAAGATTTTGATGGCATGTCACTCCGTAAATTATCTTTGTTATCGTTTTACCTGCTCGGGACGAGCAGTAACTAAGCTTGGGGATGCCGATACGTCTCCAACGTATCGATAATTTCTTGTGTTCCATGCCACATTATTGATGTTATCTACATGTTTTATGCACACTTTATGTCATATTCGTGCATTTTCTCGGAACTAACCTATTAACAAGATGCCGAAGTGTCGCTTGCTCGTTTTCTGCTGTTTTTGGTTTCGAAATCCTAGTAAAGAAATATTCTCGGAATTGGACGAAATAAAAGCCCGGAGGCCTATTTTCTCACGAAGCTTCCGAAGACCGAAGACGAGACGAAGAGGGGCCACGGGGTGGCCAAACCCTAGGGCGGCGCGGCCCCACCCCCGGCCGCGCCGGCCTATGGTGCGGGCCCCCGTGCCGCCTCTCGACTTGCCCTTCCGCCTACTTAAAGCCTCCGTGACGAAACTTCCAGCACCGAGAGCCACGATACGGAAAACATTACCGAGACGCCGTCGCCGCCGATCCCATCTCGGGGGATCCTCGGAGATCGCCTCCGGCACCCTCGCCGGAGAGGGGAATCATCTCCCGGAGGACTCTACACCGCCATGGTCGCCTCCGGAGTGATGAGTGAGTAGTCTACCCCTGGACTATGGGTCCATAGCAGTAGCTAGATGGTTGTCTTCTCCCCATTGTGCTATCATTGTCGGATCTTGTGAGCTGCCTATCATGATCAAGATCATCTATATGTAATTCTATATGTTGCGTTTGTTGGGATCCGATGAATAGAGAATACTTGTTATGTTGATTATCAAAGTTATGCTTATGTGTTGTTTATGATCTTGCATGCTCTCCGTTTCTAGTAGAGGCTCTGGCCAAGTTTTTACTTTTAACTCCAAGAGGGAGTACTTATGCTCGATAGTGGGTTCATGCCCGCATTGACACCGGGACAGATGATGTAAAGTTCTAAGGTTGTGTTGTGCTCGTTGCCACTAGGGATAAAACATTGATTCTATGTCTAAGGATGTAGTTGTTGATTACATTACGCACCATACTTAATGCAATTGTATGTTGCTTTGCAACTTAATACCGGAGGGGGTTCGGATGATAACCTGAAGGTGGACTTTTTAGGCATAGATGCAGTTGGATGGTGGTCTATGTACTTTGTCGTAATGCCCAATTAAATCTCACTATACTCATCATGATATGTATGTGCATTGTCATGCTCTCTTTATTTGTCAATTGCCCAACTGTAATTTGTTCACCCAACATGCTGTTCGTCTTATGGGAGAGACACCTCTAGTGAACTGTGGACCCCGGTCCAATTCTCTTTACTCAATCTACTGCAATACTTGTTTTTATTGTTTTCTCTGCAAACAATCATCTTCCACACAATACGGTTAATCCTTTGTTACAGCAAGCCGGTGAGATTGACAACCTCACTGTTTCGTTGGGGCAAAGTACTTTGGTTGTGTTGTGCAGGTTCCACATTGGCGCCGGAATCTCTGGTGTTGCGCCGCACTACATCCCGCCGCCATCAACCTTCAACGTGCTTCTTGGCTCCTCCTGGTTCGATAAACCTTGGTTTCTTTCTGAGGGAAAACTTGCTGCTGTGCTCATCATACCTTCCTCTTGGGGTTGCCCAACGAACGTGTGAAATACACGCCATCAGGGCCCTGGCCTGGCCGCGCCGCCTTGTGGGGAGGGGGCCCACAGCCCCCTTCGGCCGCCTCTCCTTCGCGTACTTCTTCGCCCCGAAAACCTAAGCTCCGGGGAATAATCGCGAAGAGACACAGGCACCTCTGCGGGGCGGAAAACACTAGAGAGAAAAGAGCTCTCCGGTGGGCAGGAATCCACCGGGGAAATTCTCTCCCGGAGGGGGGAATCGACGCCATTGTCATCGTCATCGAGCTGGACTTCATTGGGATCATCATCACCATCATCTCCACCATCGACACCGCCATCTCCACCGCTGCACCTCGTCACCGCTGTAACATCTAGGGTTGAATCTTGATTGTTTGATAGGGGAAACTCTCCCGGTATTGATTACTCCTTGTTATTGATGCTATTGAGTGAAACCATTGAACCAAGGTTTATGTTCAGATTGTTATTCATCATCATATCACCTCTGATCATGTTCCATATGATGTCTCGTGAGTAGTTCGTTTAGTTCTTGAGGACATGGGTGAAGTCTAAATGTTAGTAGTGAACTATGTTGATTAATATTCAATGTTATGATATTTAAGTTGTGGTGTTATTCTTCTAGTGGTGTCATGTGAACGTCGACTACATGATACTTCACCTTTATGGGCCTAGGGGAATACATCTTGTATTCGTTTGCTAATTGTGGGGTTGCCGGAGTGACAGCAACCTGAACCCCGTTGGTATATCGATGCAGGAGGGATAGCAGGATCTCAGGGTTTAAGGCTGTGGTTAGATTTATCTTAATTACTTTCTTGTATTTGCGGATGCTTGCAAGGGGTATAATCACAAGTATGTATTAGTCCTAGGAAGGACGGTGCATTAGCATAGGTTCACCCACACAACACTTATCAAAACCATGAAGATTAATCAGCTATATGAAGCGAAAGCACTAGACTAAATTCCCGTGTGTCCTCAAGAACGTTTGGTCATTATAAGTAAACAAACCGGCTTGTCCTTTGTGCTAAAAAGGATTGGGCCACTCGCTGCAACTATTACTCTCGCATTTTATTTACTTGTACTTTATTTATCTGCTATATCAAAACCCCTGAATACTTGTCTGTGAGCATTTACAGTGAATCCTTCATCGAAACTGCTTGTCAACACCTGCTGCTCCTCGTTGGGTTCGACACTCTTATTTATCGAAAGTACTACGATACACCCCCTATACTTGTGGGTCATCACCGGGCAGCCCGGAAGTGGCCGTGTGCTTTCGCGCGCCCGGGCAGCGCGCGAGGAGGCGCGCGAAGGAACCGAGGAGGCGCCCCCCGCCGGCTCGTGCAGCCCGCCGCTGTCGGCGCTTCCCCCGCGCGGCGACGGCAACGACGTCGCAGCCGGGCCGCCTCTAAACTGCGGGAGCTCGGCGGAGGTGGCGGCGTTCGAGGTGGTCGCGCTCATCGTCGCGTAGGAGTCGCCAGCGCGGAAAACCCTCCGCCTCCGCCGCAAGAACTGCCCCGGTGACATCCGGGGCCTAATCTAGTATTTTAGGTCTATAATTATCGAATGTAACTAGAATATTTTTCCAAGTTTAATGTAAATTATCGACGAATGTTGATCGATCCGAGCAAAATGGGTTCAATCTCGCAAAATCGTCGCATCACAAATTTCTCGTTGATTTTAGTTTTTCAGTTCGTGTTTTCGGTTTCTAATCTGCGTCGTGACAAAATACAACTAAACTGAACAGTTCGGAAGGCTGAACTCTAGGTTTTCGGTTCGCAGATATACAGACTTGCTAGAGATGCTCTAAGTTGCCTTACCCGGCCTCCCAGCATACAAAATATTGGCAGCACGTCTCGCCAATCACACGCGATTGGTACGTGTATACTAGCCGCGTGCTGTAAAAATAGCATGCTCCGGGTTATTTCAGATCTTGGATGCAGCTCAGTCTTTATAGTTGTCGCGTGCTGCGAACTGTGATATGCTACCAGTGAGGTCATACTAGTGGCGTGTCCCTTTTTCATACGTGGCTATTAATAGGGCAGTCACATGCTGTAACTAGGGTGTGCTTCCAATAAGGTTACCCGTATAGCGTTTTCCCTACTAGTGAAAAGTATAAAAACTCTATATTGTGGTACGAATGGAGTGGATAGCAAACTAAAAAATACCAAAAAAAATGTCTATTATCAAATGTTGGTAAGATCCAAAGTCAAATGTCAAAAATGGTGATCTATGTTAAGTAAACACGAAAATACACACATGAAGAACAATGAGGTTAGCGCGACCAAGGAAGTGAGCAAGCGACAAAGATGGTCCTAACGAAGACTATAAGCTCGGTGTCACGCCAACAGACCGTAACTTGGTTGCATAAGAGAGAAGCAACAAAATTTGCACAAGATGTCACTCTTCTACTTTCTCTCTTTGTGCTTAGAAACTTTCGAATCCATTGTATCGGTGGACACATACTCTTTTTCTATTTCTTTTTCTTTTCTATTTTATTCTATGCTTAGAAGCTTTATTTTTCTCTATATGTCACATTTTTTCTTCTTTCGTGTATCTTTTTTACCGAGCTTGCTTCGAAGCTTTGCTTAACTCAACGCACACACACAAACCCTCTCACAGTCGTGACATTTGTGCAATGATTCGCAACGCTCGGAAAGGCACTCCCAATGGGATATGTACACAAAGAAAGAAACAGGGCTACAAGGGGTGAGCAAGTTATACCTAGATGAAAATGTTAGACGGTGTCGAAGCGTACAACCTGCGATACTGAAGTGGTGTCGATGATGGTGTCGAAGTTGTGTCGGAATCCAGGGTGGCAAAGGTGTCTTCGCAGTGTTGATGTAGGCGTGGAAGCGAAAGAGACAACCAATTCACTCCAAATCGGAACATGAACACAAAAGTCAATGCCCAAAATTTTTGATCAAAATGGACGGTCGAAGTTGTCAAAATTTTGAAGTCAAACGGGCTCTAAAAAGTTATCAAGATTTAGGTAAAAAGGTTGTCAAAACAAGGCAAAAACTGTTGTCAAAATTGTGCTGTTTTTATACAGGAGCTGTAGTACAGGTGATGTGAGCAAAATAGAAATGCCGGTAGCCCTTTCGGTAGCACTCCTGGTAGTACCGGTTGGGGGTGGACGGTTGTACCGTTGCGGATGCGCCGGTAGTACCAGTACTGGAATTTATGCGCGGAAACTAAGGGTCTGTTCGGTTCGAGAATCATGTGGAACGGGATGTCACCGTTCCATTCCGACGAAGGATTCTCGCGTTCGGTTTTGCTGTGGAACGGAACCGGTTCATTCCCCAAAAGCGAATATTCGCTCAATATTCGGAATACACCCGTCCGGCCGATTCGGCCGGACGAGGTGAAACGGGTCGCTGTCCTCTCGCTAACCGCACTTCACCTCTCGCTAACCACACGCGATGGCCCGATTCTGAGTCCACCAGGTGCGGCGGCAACCCCAGGCGAGCGCCGGCGGCGGCGACCGGAGGACGCCGCGGCGATGACCGGAGTCCGCCCCAGCCACGGCCCGAGGCGCGGCGGCGCGGATGCGACCAGCCACGGCCGCGGAGGTCGCCGGGCGCGGGCAGGCGACGGAGCGGGGACGGTGGCCTCGTCCAGGCACGGCGCGACGGTGGCCTCGTCCAGGCACGGCGCGACGGTGGCCTGACACCAGCTCCGGCCCCGAGCCTCTCTCTCCTTGCTCCCGCCTGAGGTCGCCGCCACCCGGCCGCCGCGCCAGCACCCGAGGTCGCCGCCGCCCGGCCGCCGCGCTCCCCCAGCTCGCTCCCAAGCTTCCTCGACCAGCGCAAGGACGAGGCCGCCGTCCCCACGCCTAATTAGGCTCTAATTAGGCTGTAATTAATAATGTTTAGATTAATTAGGCTCTAATTAATTAAAATTTAGATTAACTCTATGTGGTTCCATTCCCTCCTTTCCAGATCAACCGAACGCAAGGATGAAGTGGGATGGAATGGAGTGGAATGGAATAGAATGGAATGGTTCCATTCCATTCCACTTCATCCGAAAAACGAACGCACCTAAGGGAATCGAGGCGGAGCCTGGCGCACAGCTTGGAAATTCTTGCGCGTTGAAACTGGGGCGCCGCACGGTAGGGAAACGGAGGATTCGGCCGGTGGTACTAGCGTGCGCGCTTGGGGCCAGGGCGGTCGGTCGGGTGGAGGCGAGCGGAGGCGGGCGGTTCGTGCGCGCGTGGGTGGGTGAGGAGCGGCAGCGCGACAGGGGTGGAATTGGAAAACACCAAGGGAGAGCGAGCGAGCGGCCGCAGCAGGGGCCTGGCTAGACGTAGTCGGGAGCGGGACTGACGAATGCCAGGGCGAGCGGAGGCGGTTGCAGCGCGGAGTGGGCTCGAGGCTAGTAGGTGGTTGAACGGCAGGGCGTCTCAGTGGAGGGGGCAACGGCGGTTGCTGCGTGGTCTTGGCTGTGAGTGGAGCGGCGCGAACTTGGCCGGCGGAGGGAATCAGAGCGCTGTGTGCAGGGAGGATCTGAGAGGAGAAGTGAATGCAGCTTGGCGAGCTCGCGATTTGGCCAGCGGTGGGGTAGATCTTGAGCTGGTGGCGGTGCGGAGCGGATGGCGCGGGCCGGTAGTACCGGTTGCCATGGACCGGTAGTACCGTGTGCCACAGCCGGTAGTACCAGTTAGGACAAATCGAGTTCTGGACGCGATGAACTGCATCAAAAAAGAAAACAAAAAATCATCGATTGCGAGCGATATACACGGAATTGGGGCTAGAAATTTTGGGAAAAGATAGATTAACCACCAAGATAACAGATCTGTGGATCAAAACCACAAAAACACAACAAATCCGGGGATCAAATTTTGAGCTATTTTTGGGTATTTTTTCAGAAATTATTTGGATAAAATTGGAGCGGTGGATGTGGAATTCGTGGCAGCCTAGAGCTCTAATACCATATAATGCGGGCTAAGCCTTCGATGTGTGGCTCGGTCTCATGAATTGACCTAGAAATGGAGGGGGTGAGGGATGAACACGAAGAACGACGAAGAACACGATGAACGCACACAACACAACCCGATACAATTCCGGTTTACTCCCAATAGCCTAAACCACTATCCTGATAGAATCTCTCGAGGGAAAAACACAAGGTTGACTCCCCGAGAGAAAGACCGGTATACGATCGGTAGAGTCACACGTGTGGAAGACCGCAATAGAATCACAAGTATGAAAGACTAATCATATAAGAAATGCCATGACATAATAGATTTGGTAATCAAGGAGCGGGTTTCCCTAATCCCAAAGGGATGGTGGAGGCATAAGCCTAGGTTCTCTCAAGTTCAACTCTTTCTCATGCAAGGGGAGGTGGGAGCCACTAAAGGAGAGGTAATTTAGGCATACAAGGGGTTACATGGGCCTTGGCCCAAATTGACTTGTAGCAGGCGCATCACTTAGTCCGGAGACTCCAATGTATGTAGGCCGGAGACTCCGGTCTTGATGTTCGTGGGCCGGGGACTCCGGTGTGAGTCGACGAAGCTGAGGACTCCGGTGTAGCTGCGGCTGGAGTTTCTTCGATCTCCTCTAACATGCTTCCGTGACGTCGGACTTGAGCATAGTTCTTGATGACGACCATGATGCGGCAAAGGCCGAAGGTCGGTCTGTATCAGTACTGTACACCAAATACCAACAATGTCTTGCGCTCTTGACCAAGTAATCACAAACACCTAGCATGTGCCATGCACCTGTTAGTTTTGAGACATGAGGTCAAAGATGCCCCCCCCGTTAAAGATGAATAAGGAGCCAAGGTCGCGTCATCCCCTGTCCTTCTTTATTCCCTTCTCTTGGACATAAAGCTTTTGATTAGCCTACGTGTCTTGGTTGGTACAAACATATTTTATCTTGCGCTTGCAAACAAGGAAATGGAAGCTATTAGGTGGAGATGACATGCATCATCCGGCTGTCTCGGCGGCATCGTGTTGTATAATTGCCCGTCGGTCATCCTATGTGATTAGATGTCAGAAATTAATTTTGGCATACCCTTGGTGTTTCGACAGGACGAGGCTATTCAACGGTGCACCATCCGACGTCGATCCAGCCGCACGCCGATCAAAGGTAATTGCTATGCATAACCAACCACCTCTGGTTTCCCTCGACCAATTGCATGCATTTCGCTCCGTGGAAAGCCACGGTGATCCTGGTTACTTTGGACAAATTTCAGGAAAAAAAAAGGTTATAGGAGGTGTGGAAAGTAATGGTTGTTGTTGGTGTCATACACCTACAAGTTGTTTTCGTTGTTGTTCTCTGTCGTGAACCTACGGGGTTGCTCTTCCAGTTGGTTAGCTTGGAATCATGTTTGCTTCTATGCAGATGCTCTAACTCCATGTTATTATCATGATAGTCTAACCTTGAAACGATGAAGTTTGCAACCAAGATATTTTTTCAGAGCAGTTTCTTGTGAATTGATTTGCGCTAGTTATGCCAATAGTCTATTTTTCCAACAAAGGAGTTCTTTATCAAACTCAAATATTTGCACCAAGGTGGTACAAGTAAGAAAACTCATAGCTGACGTCTCGATAGTTAGGAACTTAGGATGCACGTCGCAAAGTTATGCATGACTGCGAAAATGCCTAGGACAGAAATTTACCATAAAGCATTAACAAATGCCTCTAATTTCTCAAAGAAAATAAAAGCATTGATCTGAAAGATTATGCTGGTAATGGAAAATGGAAGCGGCCCTTGTATAACAGCTCTTCTTGGTCATCTTCACTCACCGAAAGAGAACCCAACCTGCATAGCTGAAACTTTCCCCGCCCCCGGTCTACTTCTCTCCGCGACGAAAGCAGTCGCCGCCTCGAAAACCTAGCCGCTCCACTTCAGCCTTCTCCATAGATCGTTCCCCCTCTTCCGGTCGGCTTCGTAGGTGTCAGGAGAGTGGGGAACTAGATCTATGCGTGGAGTTTTCAAGAAGTTTTAAGTACATTATGTTCGAATTTTAGTAGCCGTCTTCCTTTTGGTTTTCCCTCAATGGAGATGGCCTCGTTTGTAATAAATAATCTTCGGTCTTTCGTTTGACGATGACATTTCCTTCCAATGTCAATGGTGGTGTTGAAATATTACGATTCTCTAGGCATGAGCTTTTGGATCTTGCTTCTCCAGATCGATTCTGGATCTTTTCTCATGGTTACCGCGGGGAGGATCATCTCACAGTTTTTGTCCCAGCTACTATGTCCTCAACAATGGTGATTCGTTCTCTTGGCCCTCCAGCGACGTTGATCGGGTTGGCTGGTTATTATTGTGTGGCATACTGGTATTGGTACTCTTGCTCGATCATGTTGATGGAGTACTTCAATGGCTACAGCCTTGGAATTGCGGTTCAAATTATAATTATAGGAGAACCATCGTTGCTATTTACATGTCTCTAGTTTGGTATCTATCTTTGACTGCCTTCGTGAAAGTACTAACGGAAACTAACCGGAAACTTTCTTCTCATGCAACTCTTAGATCGAAAAGATGCTGCTGGACTGGATCACGGCAGAAACTGCCAGGCTATGGATGAATCTGGAATTTCTAACCAACTTTAGCCACCTTATAGATTGATCAACTAACTTCTAGGTCAATTAATTTGACTGATTTTTAGCATTGTCCACATACATCTCACGTATCAGTAACTCATCGCTGCCCTACTCAAGATTGAACAGCTGCTTGGGTCATCAGAAATACTCGTGTCGTAGAAGAAGAGAGAGTTTAAAAGACCTCGAAGATTTAGTAGTATGTTTTAGACTTTATTTATAATCATTAGATGCAGCTTGTGTATCTACTGCATATACCATATGTTAGTATGAATATACGTGTGCTAAAAAAAAACCTGCATAGCTCAAAAGAGCGCTCGCAGTTGTATCCGTGAGCGGGTCATGTGAAGCAGAGTGTATCGCGACTGCATCAGTGGCAGTCTGCAGCAAGCTGGAGGCATCGTACGCACGGTCCAACGGTAGTAAAAATGCAAGCATTAAATAGGAGATGCAAGTTCGGAAAATACATTAATGCTCCTGGGACACTCTAAAAGAAAATTAATAATTCAATAAAATGGCAAAAGAAATCGAATCTTTTTGTAAACCGAAGATAATGAAGTATGCCGTATAAAAATATTTGGACTCGAAATTATTTCCATGGTATCTTGCGCAAAAAAAGACAAATTTATTATGAATATAGCATGAATAGTACATGGACGGATACCATGAAAATCATTTCGAGTCCAAATATTTTTATACAAGTACCATACTTGATCATCTTTTGTTTCCAGGAAGATTAAGACTTTTTCTAATATATAAAATTACCACAAATTTTGGAGTTTATGGGGTGCATAGTATCCACGTGCCAAAAATCTGCACCCATGCAATACTCCATTTGAAAAAGTAGATGCCTCTACACGACTACACTTCAATTTGGCAATTTGGACGCACCACCGGGGTACCGCCCATGGAGGATTGCAGTTACGATGGTTTCTTCTTCTTTTTTAAGGGCAACTCCAATGGAGCGATGTAAACGGAGCAATCGTTTGAGTCTGCACGGACGAAAAATGCGTGTGGATCCTACTCCGGCTGCCCGACGTGTAGTGTTTGGGCTGTCCGCGAAGACGTAAACCTGACCCAAATATGCGTCGAGTTTGCGTTTCGGTGGACGCTGCGCGGACGAGCCGAGTGACCACCGAAACTCATGTAGGACCCGCGGGTCAGTGGTAGGGACGCCGGTAACATTTCCGCTAGTGGCCATTCCCAACGCGAAAAATCAAAGTAGACCGGCACCAACAGTCCAATCCAAGCCATAGCAATGAATGTCCTCGTCGCCGCAACCACTATAGATTCCGAGGGAAACCCTCGCAGCCGCCGCCCCGGACTCCCCCATAGCCACCACCATAGCCCCAATGGAGGCCGCATCTCCGGCCGAATCAAAGCGTGCCGCCACCGGCGGCCGGGAAGCTAAGCCGAAGGCGACAAAGAAGGTGTTATCCAAGGAGGAAAAAGGCGTCGAGGCCGCGAAGCGTCGCGGTCGGCACAAGAATCTGAAGGAGAGGAATGCAGCGGCCGCCGCCGCCCAGCACATGGAGGCCGCCCAGCACATCGCGTGGCAGATGCAGCTGAAAGTCGGCGCCGCGCAAGTAGGCCTCCATCCGAACATAGCGGAGGCCATGCTCCTCGTCAAGCAAGGGAGGATCATCGGTGTCACTCCCCCGGCCTCGTCGGTCAGCTTGGTAAGTTCCTAGTTGTGTCCTGAAATGCCTGCACCCTTGCAGGTCCACACGGCGTCGCTGTTGGCCTCTGCGCCGCGCCGGTGCACTTCAACGGGGCACCGGTTCCCGACCTGAACTGGACACTGAGGAGCGTTGACTCGTGCCCGAGCGCGACCCAGAAGAAGGGTGAGGTCCCTGAGGATAGCATGCCGGTGCCCCGCACCATGTTTGAGGAAATGACACCATTTACCCCAACGATGGACGACCCGGTATGTGAGCTCTCTCAGTGTGTCGGTCTACCGTGTGTCATTCGTCTGACGTTCGGTGATTCATAGGCTTTTGGACGGGACGCAATGAGGGAGACATCCAGGCCATGATCTTCGGCGGCGGTTTCGTTGACGATGTCGGCACCGGGACAGGGACGCATGATCAGTGGCCATAGATGCAGGATGGGGTGGACATCGATGGCGCACGACTCTTCTCCACCCAGCCCACGCAGGCAACAACCGTCTGCATCGATGACTATGAGGAGGCCCCAACAAGGTTGTCCTCACCATGGATGATGGTACCAAGAAGAAGGGGGAGCCACAGGAACTGCGGCTTCAACGATGACGAGGACAAGTGTTTGTGCAACGCGTGGCTGATGACCAGCCATGAATGCATAAATGGCGCCCAGTAAAAGGGCAAGGTGTGTTGGGCCAAGGTGGTCCAAGAGTATCATAAGAGAAAGCGTCACGTGCCCTACGAGATGAAAAGCGATCGCATGGAAGAGTCCATCAGAAAAAGATGGAACTACATCAAACAAGAGACCGCCAAGTTCTGCGCCACCGTCGATCATGTTGTTGCCCACCCCCATAGCGGCATCGGCGTGCTTGGAGTGGTAAAGAAACGAGCATCATCATTCCATCTATGTACATCATTAGCAAACCATGATCCGGGCTTTAACCAATTGCAGGTACCCAGGGCCTTGGAGAAGTTTAAGGCAACACATAAGAAGGGCTTATATATGGTCCATTGCTGGGACATGCTAAAGGACGCGCCAAAGTGAAGGGTAGGCTATGCGGCCTATCATGAATCTGTCAGGAATAGGACAACAACGGTTGTCGTCGACGACGAAGATGACGATCCTGGGCAGAAAGCCCTTCCACCTCGTCCCCGAGGCCATATGGCTATCAAAGCCGATCTAGCCCGGGAGGCATCAGCCCTTGCGTTGACGCAGACCTTGGAGAAGATGATGGCCGAGAATCAAGCCGCCATGGAAAAAAGGGATGAGAAGAAGTGGCTGGAAAAAGAGGTCGAAGCTTCCATCTACCTCATCCTCACCAAAGAGGTCATTGAGGTCTAAAAGATGGATGTCGAGGCCAAAATGGCAGACGCTGATGCCAAATTTCATGACGCCGAGGCCAGAAGGATGGACGGCAAGGCCAAGACCCGTGCAGGGGACACGAGGATCATGTTGGCCGACTTGCGCGGCATAGACGGCGACACCAGGGTCTGGTTCATGAAGAAGCGCGCCGAAATCCGCGCGCGAGACGCCTGATCTGCGGCGCCATTGTCAATGCACCATGGCCTCCTTTTGGACTATATTTGCTATTCTGGCCATGTTGTGCCCATTTTGGACTCCATTTGTGCCATACCATGTGCACAATGCGATGAACTTATTTGAG
The DNA here is from genome assembly GCF_022539505.1 of Lolium rigidum. Lineage (NCBI taxonomy): Eukaryota > Viridiplantae > Streptophyta > Magnoliopsida > Poales > Poaceae > Lolium > Lolium rigidum. The sequence goes on from NC_061511.1 coordinate 104,436,919, forward strand.
ACATCAATTTGAGCAAATATGATGGCCATATTTTCATGCAATTTGACTATTTCAGTTGTTTTTGGATATTTCTAAAAAATAAATGGCCCGCGCTCGAAATGCGTCGGGCCGCTGGAGACCACCCCCGACGCAAACTGACGTATGACCATTTTCGCGTCCGCGAGCCGACGCAAACGGACGCGCGCGGATATTTTAGACGTCCGAAATGAGTCGTCCCGCTGTAGATACCCTAAGACTTGTAACTGATCCACTGTTTTACATCCATTTACACTTTTCACTTGGCCGTTCCTGGATTAGGATCGTGGAGAACAAGATCGTCTCGCCATCCCTCAAAGAGCTGCTGAGTAATACAGAAAGCAGTAGGCGGGCGAGATTACACAAAATAAGCCTAAAATGGGCGTGTTAATACTAAATTAAAATTAAAATAAACTTAACCAAACCATACGGTAGGATTTGGATTGGCCGCCGGTGACATACCCGTTGTCGTTGCTGTCTAGCTTGATGATGGCATTCAACGCCGCCCTTGATGGCTACGAGGGCGCTGGAGATTCGGGCCACGATGCCCACTGCGCCTCCTCCCATTGAGACCATGGGTTCGGAGGGCTGGGTGACCTCCGGTACCTCGCCATTCTCACGGCCTCAGTCTCCCACTGGGTCGATGCCGCTCTCTCCTACTTCGTCCGCTAGTCCGCTGCTTGCGTGCACTTTGCCTCCTCCAACGCGGCGAATGGCAGCGTGGCCTCCTCCGATCCGGCGCCCTCGCCACCTCTAGGAACACCCCCTGCTCGGCCTCTTCATGGCCGCTTGCGCCACCGCCTCAAGGGTGGCCTAGAGGGCCTCATCCTCCATCTCCGCTTCTGGTGGTGACTGGGGCACGTGGACGACCTCGTCCTCGTCCTCCTTCATTGGGGCGGTGTGGCGTGTGCCATTGCCTGTGTTATGCTCCATGATGAACCAGAGGTCCCATTAGCAGGAGTCCTCGGCATACACTGGGTTGTCGAGGAGGTATGGCGGGAGGAGCACGCGACGACGCTGGATCTCGTTCCGGCGCACGTGGCCGGATGCGGGTGTTAAGCTTCATGCACTAGTGTTAAGCTTCATGCACTAGCCACTTGAACCAAAAGTCCGAACTGATGGAAAGGGCTAGGCAATCCACATATACATTTCACAACACCCCCACTCGCGTGTGACGGGAGAAGAGAAAGTCAACACGTGAAAGAAGAAGAGCACACCGAAACAGGGCATCAGCGGTGGCTAAAGAGGGGGGCAACAACAATTTTTAGGCTTAATTGCGAAAACCATGTGAAAGTCAGGATTTGAACTCGAGACCTGGGGCTCTGATACCATGTTAAACTTCATGCACTAGCCACTTGAACCAAACGTCCGAACTAATGGAAAGGGAAAGGCAATCTACTTTATACACGTCAACACCCCCTCTCACGTGTGACGGGAAGACGAGAAGACAAGTCAACACGTGTAGAGAGACAAAGAGGAAGTTGTGGGGAGAGGAGATAATTTTTAGAATAAATTGAGAAAGCCAGAATTTGAACTCGAGACCTGGTACTCTGATACCATGTTAAGCTTCATGCACTAGCCACTTGAACCAAAAGTCCGAACTGATGGAAAGGGCTAGGCAATTCACATATACATTTCACAACAGCGGGGACGGGCGACACCAAAACCTGATCTAGAATTGGTGGCGGCCGCAGCTTGACGCTTTGTTCTCGTTCTTGCCGTGGCCAAACAGCTTCTTGAGTGGTAAGCTAAAGTCCCTGCTCCTGAGTGAGCAGATACAAATTTAACGCAGAGTTTGTATAAGTCTGGCAATGGACAGATGATCAATTGGGCAAGCTCACCGGCCGGCCGGTGGACGGCTGCTGCTACCCCGTCCTTGGAAGCCATCAACTGTATTGCTGTGAGTGACGCTCTGTTTTGGCACCAAGTTTGTTTCTAATCCGATGTGCAGCGAATGGTGAAAGAAGGCCCGTTCGATTAAATTGGATGGCAGATCTCCTCAGCTACTATATGGTGAATGTACTAGGACGTCGCCTAGAGGGGAGTGAATAGGCGGTGTATAAAAACTTCTACTTGAGAGCTAAACTAGGCGGAATAAAACTACACATGTGTTTACTAGTTTAGCTCAAGGCCTATCAACTAGGGGTTTGCCTAAGAGCACCAACAACCTATGCTAGCATGATGAGCACAATGTGATAACAAGCTAAGTATAGCACATCAAGCAAGATAGATATAACAAGGTAAAGCGCATAGGTTAAGGAGCTCGGGTTGAGAAGTAACCGGTGCACGAGGAGACGACGATGTATCCCGAAGTTCACACACTAAGGTGCTACGTCTCCGTCTGGAGCGGTGTGGAGGCACGAGGCACTCCAATGAGCCACTAGGGCCACCGTATTCTCCTCGAGCCTTTCCACCAAAGGAAAGCCTCGATCCACTAAGGGACACTTGAGGGTGGTCACCGAACCCGTACAAGCTTGGGCAAACACCTAAGTATCACACTTGAGGCAACTCCACAACGAGGAGGCTCTCAAGTACACGGCCACAAGAGGCAACATACACCACCAAGGAAACACACTCCACCAAGGATGCTAATGCGCCACAAGAGGCTAACACACTCCACCAAGGATACTAATGCGCCACAAGAGGCTAACACACTCCACCAAGGAAACGATGCGCCATAAGAGGCTAACACACTCCACAAAGGAAACACGACCACTAAGGCAATGCGGCCACTAAGGCAAGAACACCACTAAGGTAACATGCCCTCTACGAGACCGAAACCCCGGAGAGAACCCAAACCGATGCACCTAATGCAATGGCTAAGAACACCACTAAGATGCCCAAGTTCTTCTCTCCCAAATTCCAACAAAGCTAGAAGAAGCTATTGGGGGAATAAGGGAGGAAGAACAAAGAGTGAAGAAACACCAAGAAACTCCAAGATCTAGATCTAGCAAGATCCCCTCACTTGGAGAGGGATTCAATTGGTGAAGCTCTAGATCTAGATCTCCTCTCTCATTTCCCCCAAAAATATGCAACAAATAGTGGGGGGATCAAGAGGAGGAAGCAAGAACCCAAGGTCAACAATGGAGGAGAGAGAATGGAGGGGAAGAAGTGGTTGAATCGGAGGTGGAAGAGAGGTATATATAGGGGGCCCAGAAATATGACTATTGGGGCTAAAAAACGGTCAGATCCGCGCCCAAAGCGGTACTACCGCTTGTCGAAGCGGTACTACCGCTCGCGCGCGAACTGCGCAGAAAACAGCTGAAAAACGGCCCAAAGCCGGTAGTACCGCTTACTGGAGTGGTACTACCGCTCGTGTTCAGATCTGAGCAAAAGCAAACGAGAGAGAGATGAATAGCAGTGGCAGAGCAGCATGCGGGTGGCAGTGTGCGGTGCGGCAGCATGCGGCGCAGTGCACCAGGCGCGCGTGTGAACGCAAAGCAGCAGCAGCAAGCGCGGGAGCAGGTGGGGCCAGGCAGCGCGCGCAGCAGCAAGGCAGCGAGGCACAGGCGTGTGGGGATCGAGCGGAGCTCTCCCCGCGGGTCAACGCGTTGCCTCGATCCACGAGCACGGGCGGCATCAAGCGAGGCTGGCGGCAGCGCGTGTGGCGAGCGGAGGCGTGCGGGCTGGCGCGGGAGCAGCTGGGCCGGCGGCTGGGAGTGGCTGCGGGGAAGAAGAGGGCCCAGCCGGTACTACCGGCCCGGTACCGGTTGGGTACCGTAATGGGCCAGCCGGTACTACCGGCCCGGTACCGGTTCAGTACCGGACTGGGTTCCAGGGGCCACAGAGATAGTTACGGTACTGGGCCGGTACCTCCAGCGGTGGTACCGCCCGGCCCAATATGCAGTTTTTCTTTTTCCAAATATGATGCAATGTAAAATCCATAACTCGAGCTAGGAAACTCGGAATGACATGAAATCAATTTTGTTCGAAAGAGGGCGACGAGAGCTACCACTACACAAGGTGAAAACATGGAAAAGAGTGAGTGGTGATTTTCTCATGGTCATAGAGGTGTAACCTCTCAATACGGTATATCGGGAAAATCATCACCCTCGCACATGCAACATGCGATGCAACCGGAATCCGTTTCATGCATAAGAACCAATAAGAACCAAGAAACACGATGCAATGCATGCAAGGTTTGAGCTCTCTCCGATGATGCGATCCACTATCCTATCGAGCACAAACCTTGTCCTTGCACGTTCGAGTCGGCAAGCTCCGTCTTCATCCTCTTCATGATTGTACATGCCACCGTCTTCCTCCAACATACACGCCACCGTCTTCTTCCATCTTGTACGCACGCCACCGTCTTCATCCATCTTCAACGCCGTCTTCTCTCTTCATCTTCTACACCGTCTTCGTCTCTCTTCGACACCATCTTCATCATTGTACTCCGTCTTCTCCATCTTGCAACCTTGAGTCCAACATGGCTATGGACTTGACCTAAGATATATTCTCAATGCAACCGTTAGTCCATAGGGATTGTCATCAATTACCAAAACCACACATGGGCAATGGACATGTTCTTTCAATCTCCCCCATTTTGGTAATTGATGACAATCTCTTTGAGAGGGTTTAAATATGGAATTTAGCGAACAACTCAAGTTGAATATTTAGAACAAACTCCCCCATAATATATGCATGTGTGAATGAACTTGAATTTCATTGCATATACCGGGAATTAAAGCCTAGCGGAGTATCCTCTAAATATTCAACCATGCAAAGCAACAAATGCAAGGCATGAAAGGCAAATGCTTAAGAACCAACAAAAGCAATTCCCTTAAACCCTCCAAACTTCTCCCCCATTGGCATCGATTGCCAAAATGGACGAAAGGTTTGGAAGGCCAATATAGTGAGCGTTCCTCCATAAGTTGTGCATTTCTCATAATTGTGAGTGAAATCAAATGCACATATTCAATGACGAATATTCGGAGGAAATCAAACTATATTGAGGATCAAAGATTGCAAGAGGATGTGAAGGTGAGAAAGCTTCGACAAATGAAGCAAGCAATCAATGAACCAATAATATGCTCTAAGTAATATGTGGAAGCTCCCCAAAGTTTGTGCACAAGATAAACAATTTGCATTGAAGAATAAGGTGCACAAGCATGGCATCATCACTCCCACAAGATCACTCAAAGCTTGTGCCAAAATCAACTATGAGTGCTTGAGGATGCAAATAGGATAAAACGAGCAATCATAGCCAAGTTCTTTGTGGAGTCATCAAAGAGTCAAATAAGAATGGAGGAATGGACTCCAACAAAGAGGGATATCAAAAGATATGCACCATCTCTTGTGTGTATAAGTTTCTCTAAGTGGACAACATCACGAAGACGTTTATCCACAAAGAAACATGCACACACAAGATAGGTACAAGAGAGATGGAACAAGATATCCAAAACAAGCATGCTCAAGGACTTATCTCATTATAGAAAAGTAAAACCAAAAATAAAGTAATGAGATAACCAACTCCCAAAGAAAGCAAGGTTCCAAATAAACCAAACCCTCAACGCTTTTCATGATGGCACAAAAGTACCGAAAAGAAAAGGTTTGTCTTCCAAGGTCAAATACTTGAAACAAGGGAGTGTTCTAGCAAACATAGGAGAGCTCCCCCAAAATTAGTGCACTATTTATGATTTTGCATTTGAATACAAAATGCACAAATGTGGGATTATTGCTCAACCATGTTTATCAAAACACTAACAAGGTTCAAGTGAAATAAGGAAATCCAACAGAAGCAAGGAAGACAAATGGGAGTCTAACCCACAAGGACAAATTCTTGGCAAGAAACAAGCAATTGAGCACATGAGCCAAGCGTGAGGATGATCCGGAACAGTACCACACAATTTATTACCAATTGTCCACGAACAAGAGGTGTTTAGGAAATATCCATATGGTAGTTTGTGAGTATGTCCAAGATCATATTCACAACTAAGAAAGCATATAGTAAAGTGGGATTTGTTTGAGCACAAATGTCACATAGGAACAAGATAAACTATAACATCAAACCTATGTGACACAACCTCAAATGTTCACATTTTCTAGGCTTGTAGAATGCACAAAGCATACTACTCCCCCATAATGTGATAAGGACATATTTCGTGCAAGAGGCAAATAAGAACCAAATGAGATAATTAATGGACATTATAGAATTTTAATTAATCATGTCGCACATTTTAGGATTGTGAAATGCACAAAGCATATCACTCCCCCAAAATGGGATGGTCCATTAATTTCTCACATGAGCCAACAACTAAGATATCAATAAGATACAATAGGCTCAACAAACAACAATTGTACATGATGTGCCACCCAACATTTAAGTAAGCAAGCAAGATAAGCAAGTAGGAGGCACAACATACACAACCACATGCAAGGTACAAAACCAACACATGTAAAAGGGGAGCGAGTAACTTTCAATGTAAAGGAGTTGAGGACTCGTTACCGCAAGGAGGAGCATGGGTAAAGGATGAAAGGGATACAACTTGACTTGAGGAAATAAGAATGATGAAGATCCCCCAAGTCTTCATGAACTAGTCAAGCCTCCATGCCCTCCACATGTACCTATTGATCAAATTTTGACTTATTGATCCCCAACCAAGTTGGGTCCTAAGAAGTTAGTCACAATAGGCTTGGCAACCCAAATGGTTCTTTTTACGAAACCACTTTGAGTGCCAACATATTTGGCAAACACATCGCCAACCTTATCCTTATGTAGAGAATAAGCACCATGGATCAAGATAGAGTTGGATGAGTTACCACTAGTGCAAAAGGAGGAGATGTGGCCCTTCTCACGACATATGTAGCATCTTCTTCTCTTCTCCTTCTTCTCACTTGATCTCTCCACAATGGGAGCCTTGGCTTGATCCTTCTTGGGTAGCGGCCCTTCTTCAAGTCGAGGTAGACATTGAGCTTGGCCTTGAGGTAGACCATGAGCTCCATCTTGAGGCTGCTTCCCTTGTTTCTTCACGCCAAGTGGCTTCTTCTTCAAGGGGCACAATCTAACATGATGCCCTTCAATCTTGCACTTGAAGCACACAATCTTGGCGGGGTCCTTCACATGCCCTTGGCCCTTCTTCCGCTTGTGCGTGGTGGACTTGTTCTTGTTGTTGGAGTTGAATCCAAGTCCACTCTTGTCATTGGGGAATTGCTTCCCTTCATGACCCTTTATCAAGTCCTTCTTCAAAGAAGTGACTTGGGCCTCGAGCTCTTCGATTTCCCCTACATGGTTAGTAACAACACAAGTACTAGAGGAAGTGGAAACTTCATTGTTAGAGCAACAAGGCAAGGTATGTAATTCACCACAAGATATAGCAATAGCATGGGTGGGTGAATTACTAGCACTAGCACATGGAATTGTAGAACAAGGCATAGAAGGTAGTTCACCACAAGATAAGTCAATAGCATGAGTGGGTGAACTAAAAGCACTAGCACATGGCAAAATAGCATTTTGAGAGGTAGTGCTAGTACTCACATGAGGCTCACAAGATTTTACCTTTGACATGATAGCCTCATGAGCTAACTTTAGCAAATCATGAGAGACTAGAAGATCATCATGGGAACTAGAAAGCTTTCCATAATTTTCTTCCAATTTCTCATAATTGCTTGTTAGCAAAGCAAGTTGAGCCCTTAGCTCAACATTCTCCTTCAAGATGGAAGCTTCACAAGAGGTAGAGTTAGTAGCACGAGCACTATTAATTATAACACAAGGAGAAGGCAACTTAGCAAGCTCTATTAGGTTGAGAGCCTTAAATTGCTCATGTGACTCGGTGAGTTTGATGAGCTCACTCTCAATAGCCCTAGATCTACTTTTGAGAAGCTCAAAATCCTCAAGGAGTTTAGCACGAGCACTTACTAGCTCAACATTTTTAGTTCGAAAATCATGTGCCACCTCTAAAGCTCTATCACGAGATTCCTTTACCATAGATAGCTCTAGAGTAAAGGTCTCCTCAAGAGATTCATTGGTGGTTTGTTGTTCTTTAAGAGCTTCTCTAAGAGTTGCAATCTCATTTGCATACTCGCGCTCATGCTCTTCCTTTTTCTCAATAATTTTTGTGCTCTCAATGGCAAAAGCCAAGATTTTCATAAAGTTAGAGCAAGCAAATTTCTTCTTATGAAGAGCATGAAAAACCAACTCACCCATCATGTTTAAGGAAGCAACATTAAGTTCTTCCATATCATCATCCTCATCATCACTAGATATATAGGGTTCCAAGGAAGGAGATACCTTAGAAGCCTTAGCCATAAGGCAAGTGTAGGAACCATGAGGTGATGAAAAGGATGAAGTAATTGAAGCTCCATCCAAGATCTTGTCTTGGCCCATAGCATCTTCGGTTTCCTCTACATTGTTAGTCACACAAATACTAGAGGAAAGCAAAGTATGTTCATTATGGCAACAAGACAAGGAAAGCATATCATCATGGAATGAAGATATGCAAGGACTACCAACACTAGCATGTAAATCATTTATAGTGCTACAAGTGTTAAAGTCCAAAGATGAGACATTGCAATGGGATAGGGATGAAGAATCATCAAGAGAAAGCTCACCATCAACAATGCAATGTTCATCACCACTCACCATACCATTACCTTGTGTCTTACCACACATTGGTGAAGTGGAAGGAGTGTGATCATCCTCAATGGTCTTGGATCCACCATATGTATCTTGAAGCTTTGTCCAAAACTCATGAGCACTCCGGAAAGGCGTGATGGAGGAGATCACTACATGACTCACAACATGGCAAAGCAATTTAGTAGCTTGAGCATCTAGATAAGAGTTTTTCTTCTCCTCAAAAGTTGGATTTTGTAGATCCTTAGGAGGAGAAAAACCCATATCAAGAATTTTCTCCACATGTGGGTGCATGCCCCTAAAATAATCAAGCATGTAGGATTTCCAAGCATCATAATTAGTGCCATCAAATGTAAAGGTGGAAATGTGCACTAATCCTCTAGCCGACGTCATACTCTCTAGGCGGTGAAGCCCAACAACATAAGAGAGCCCTAGCTCTGATACCAATTGAATGTACTAGGACGTCGCCTAGAGGGGGTGAATAGGCGGTGTATAAAAACTTCTACTTGAGAGCTAAACTAGGCGGAATAAAACTACACATGTGTTTACTAGTTTAGCTCAAGGCCTATCAACTAGGGGTTTGCCTAAGAGCACCAACAACCTATGCTAGCATGATGATCACAATGTGATAACAAGCTAAGTATAGCACATCAAGCAAGATAGATATAACAAGGTAAAGCGCATAGGTTAAGGAGCTCGGGTTGAGAAGTAACCGGTGCACGAGGAGACGACGATGTATCCCGAAGTTCACACACTAAGGTGCTACGTCTCCGTCTGGAGCGGTGTGGAGGCACGAGGCACTCCAATGAGCCACTAGGGCCACCGTATTCTCCTCGAGCCTTTCCACCAAAGGAAAGCCTCGATCCACTAAGGGACACTTGAGGGTGGTCACCGAACCCGTACAAGCTTGGGCAAACACCCAAGTATCACACTTGAGGCAACTCCACAACGAGGAGGCTCTCAAGTACACGGCCACAAGAGGCAACACACACCACCAAGGAAACACACTCCACCAAGGATGCTAATGCGCCACAAGAGGCTAACACACTCCACCAAGGAAACACAATCCACCAAGGATGCTAATGCGCCACAAGAGGATAACACACTCCACCAAGGAAACGATGCGCCACAAGAGGCTAACACACTCCACAAAGGAAACACGACCACTAAGGCAATGCGGCCACTAAGGCAAGAACACCACTAAGGTAACATGCCCTCTACGAGATCGAAACCCCGGAGAGAACCCAAACCGATGCACCTAATGCAATGGCTAAGAACACCACTAAGATGCCCAAGTTCTTCTCTCCCAAATTCCAACAAAGCTAGAAGAAGCTATTGGGGGAATAAGGGAGGAAGAACAAAGAGTGGAGAAACACCAAGAAACTCCAAGATCTAGATCTAGCAAGATCCCCTCACTTGGAGAGGGATTCAATTGGTGAAGCTCTAGATCTAGATCTCCTCTCTCCTTTCCCCCAAAAATATGCAACAAATAGTGGGGGGATCAAGAGGAGGAAGCAAGAACCCAAGGTCAACAATGGAGGAGATAGAATGGAGGGGAAGAAGTGGTTGGGTCGAAGGTGGAAGAGAGGTATATATAGGGGGCCCAGAAATATGACTGTTGGGGCTGAAAAATGGTCAGATCCGCGCCCAAAGAGGTACTACCGCTTGTCGAAGCGGTACTACCGCTCGCGCGCGAACTGCGCAGAAAACAGCTGAAAAACGGCCCAAAACCGGTAGTACCACTTACTGGAGCGGTACTACCGCTCGTGTTCAGATCTGAGCAAAAGCAAATGAGAGAGAGAGGAATAGCAGTGGCAAGCAGCATGCGGGTGGCAGTGTGCGGTGCGGCAGCATGCGGCGCAGTGCACCAGGCGCGCGTGTGAACGCAAAGCAGCAGCAGCAAGCGCGGGAGCAGGTGGGGCCAGGCAGCGCGCGCAGCAGCAAGGCAGCGAGGCGCAGGCGCGTGGGGATCGAGCGGAGATCTCCCCGCGGGTCAACGCGCTGCCTCGATCCACGAGCGCGGGCGGCATCGAGCGAGGCTGGCGGCAGCGCGTGTGGCGAGCGGAGGCGTGCGGGCTGGCGCGGGAGCAGCTGGGCTGGCGGCAGGGAGTGGCTGCGGGGAAGAAGAGGGCCCGGCCGGTACTACCGGCCCGGTACCGGTTGGGTACCGTAATGGGCCAGCCGGTACTACCGGCCCAGTACCGGACTGGGTTCCAGGGGCCACAGAGATAGTTACGGTACTGGGCCGGTACCTCCAGCGGTGGTACCGCCCGGCCCAATATGCAGTTTTTCTTTTCCCAAATATGATGCAATGTAAAATCCATAACTCGAGCTAGGTAACTCGGAATGACATGAAATCAATTTTGTTCGAAAGAGGGCGACGAGAGCTACCACTACACAAGGTGAAAACATGGAAAAGAGTGAGTGATGATTTTCTCATGGTCATAGAGGTGTAACCTCTCAATACGGTATATCGGGAAAATCATCACCCTCGCACATGCAACATGCGATGCAACCGGAATCCGTTTCATGCATAAGAACCAATAAGAACCAAGAAACACGATGCAATGCATGCAAGGTTTGAGCTCTCTCCGATGATGCGATCCACTATCCTATCGAGCACAAACCTTGTCCTTGCACGTTCCTCTCGAGTCGGCAAGCTCCGTCTTCATCCTCTTCATGATTGTACATGCCACCGTCTTCCTCCAACATACACGCCAACGTCTTATTCCATCTTGTACGCACGCCACCGTCTTCATCCATCTTCAACGCCGTCTTCTCTCTTCATCTTCTACACCGTCTTCGTCTCTCTTCGACACCATCTTCATCATTGTACTCCGTCTTCTCCATCTTGCAACCTTGAGTCCAACATGGCTATGGACTTGACCTAAGATATATTCTCAATGCAACCGTTAGTCCATAGGGATTGTCATCAATTACCAAAACCACACATGGGCAATGGACATGTTCTTTCATATGGGTACAGTAACAATATAAGGAGCCGCGCCCCCCTCTGTTTTTCGATAAAGGGAATATATTAATATCAGAAGATACCAATTACGCCTAGCCTCTGCAACAACGCAACACCCTAATGGCAGTACGGATGCACACATCCAAAAAAAGAAAAAGAAAACTAAAAAACAAAAGTCCCGCTACAGCATTCTAGGCCTAGCAACAGCAATACATCCACCACCAAGACAACACCTGAAATACAGACTCTCCAAAAGCGACGCCTCCAAGAAGGAAACAGTGCATCAGCGCCGTCGTCGCCCGATCAAAGATCTTAGGTTTTCACCCTGAAGATAGTCCCCGCTCTCAAAAACAATGCCTCCAACAAGGTCATTGCCAGGCACAACCAGTTAAGGCCAGACCTTGGATTTTCACCCTGAAAGGTAGGACTCTGAACTTCACCTATGTTGCCGCCCCCACTTCATACCACTGCCGCGAATCCCGGAACACCAAGCAAGTCCCTCAACGGCGCGGAGACTTAAATCCCCATTAGCTAGACCTCCGATCCGGCCTTCATGATATTCTCTTCTTCTGACTTCACCATGGACCAAAATGTCACTTGGTGTCAACACGAAAAGAGCTTCGCGCCGCTCCCTCCAGAACCAAACGGCTGGAATAAAAACATGGGTGCGCACGACCGAATACCACCCGATCCAGCAAACTCCAGGCAAAAAAGCACTGTTACATTCACCGGCGGCGCCTTCCGGAACTCAACTCTCCGGCTAGATCAAGGAGAGCAGGCCTCAGGAGGTCTCCATCTTCGCGCAAGAGAAACCCTAGGACCACCACCTTCAAACTGCGAAACAGATGAACAGGCCCCCTCACCGTCATCTCCTAGCCAGCGAAAACGAAGGAGGAATCGGTGAACGCACCATCCGAGACCCACGCGACCCAGATCAAAGATCGGGCCTGCCACGCCACGCGGTCTTGGATGCCGGTACCACACCATCCACACCTCGCAAAGTCGCTGCCCCCTCCTCGCGCCGTCAGGAGAACCGACGACGGATCTGTGTGGGAACCAGACCCACAGCCACCACCACCCTCCAACGCCGGGAAGCCATGGAAGGGGCAGCTGCCGCCGCACACCAGGGGATCGCCGCCCTGATGCCGTGCTCGCCTCCCCGCAGCTGCCGCCCCAGCTGCCACAACAGGTCGACGCCACGACCACCCCCCGACTCCCTTTGGCGCCAGGGTCCACCGCCACCATGGCCAGCGCCGACGGCAGCGGCGGAGGGAGGGGTACGGAGGGGAGGCGGCGGCTAGTGGCGCTAGGGTTCGCCCAGGCGTCGCCCTGGGGAACGACGCGGGGCGAGAGCGAAACGTTTTTCTCCCCTCACGCCCCCTCTGTTGTACTGATGTAGGAGTAATTGCTTTGTTGATAATGGAATTATAGAAAGCAGTAAGGGCCTTTCCTACTGTTAGGGCCTTCCCTACTGTTAGAGCATCTCTAACAGAGCCCGTAAACGGGCTAAAACCGAAACATAACCGCCGTTTTACGGGTTCGGGGCGAAAAACGGCGCCGATTAGTGACCGTAAAAGGGGCAAAACCGTTTTTTTTCCCGGCCGAGACCGAAAAATCAAAACGGCCTTATTTGTAGGGGTCGATCGAGCGAACCGAACGCTCGATCCCTATCTAGGGCGCGCTGAAGTTTCAGCTGACGCAACCGCTCGCTCCTTCCCCCACACTCCTCGCGCCGCCACCACACTCCGCCGCCGCCGCCCCGCCCGATTCGTCCGAGCCCCGCAACCCGGAGGTAGCGCCGGTCGCCCCGCACCCCGCCCGCTGTTCCTCGCCCAACTCCGGCTGCCGCCCCCACCACCGCCGCCGCCGCTCCGTCCGAATCGAGGATGAGCTCGGGCGACGATTTCGATCTGTCGGATTCGTCGAGCTCCGACGATTCCGACCTCGAAGAGCTGCTCCAGGACGACGAGTTGGAGGCCACCATGATCCTCCTCGCCGTCAAGGACGTGGAGGACCGCGCGAAGCTGCTGAATCGGAGGCGCGGCTCCGTGTTCGGCCGGAACCACATCTAGCGGAATCGCCTCCTCGGCCACGAGCAGCTGATGGAGGACTACTTCGCCGAGGTACCTACCTATCCTGCCCATCTGTTCCGTAGGAGGTATCGCATGCGTCGTAGCTTGTTCGTCCGAATCGTCAAGGCATGCGAATTGCATTCGAATTACTTCAAGCAACGTAGGAATGCCGCCGGGTGATGGGTTTCAGCGCTTTCCAAAAGATCTCTGCTGCCATTAGGGTCATTGCGTATGGCATCCCTGCGGATTACACCAACGAGTATCTTCGAATTGGCGAAGATACTACCACGGAGTCAGTCCGCAGGTTTGCTCGCATGATTATCAAGTTGTACAGTATCTCCGAGCTCCCAACGAGGATGACACCAAACGGTTGATGGAGATAAATGAGAAAAGAGGTTGGCCTAGCATGCTTGGTAGTCTTGATTGTATGCATTGGACATGAAAGAATTGTCCAAAAGCATGTGATTAATTATGATACATTGTTGCATGTGTTGCATATGAAAAACCCTGCCTTTTACGGGTTCGGAACCCGCATGCGCTGTTTTTCAGTTTTCGTTACGGGCTCTGTTCTGCGCCTGCCATTTTCCGGCCCGTAAACACGAGTTCGGTGCACTGAACTCGTGTTTTTCGGTTCGCGTTTTTACGGGCTCTGCTTGATACCCCGACTACCACAATTGGACACTCACTGGAGATGGCATTTACGCCGCCAAACCTACCTACCTTTTTTATGCCCATCAGCTCAATTACGTCCATTGTCAATCTAAAACAAAAAAATACGTCCATTAACTGGATTCTGGAAGTCGATAGTAAAAAAGAAATGAAAGCCTTTTTTGCTTTAACGCCTTTTCAGAACAAGATTCTATAGGAGGGTTTTAGACTTTCAGAGGATCGTCTACAAACTACAATGAATATATATGATGGGGTGATCTTTTGACCTCCATCCTCTGACTAACGGGTAAACTAATGGGTTTTTTTTTGGAGGAAATCGGGTGGTTCAGAGGATAACTGCTTACAAGCTCAGAGATCGTCCCAGCCTCAGCCCTAGTCCCAAACTCTAACCTCGTCGACAGGGCTGCCAAAGCCTCTGATCCATCTTTGTTTCCGCTCCAAGTCGGGGCATTCAGGTGAGATCACTGTGCACCAGACAAGATGCAGGGCAGAAGAGGAGGACGATAACTGCAATTATCCGAAACAAACATGAGAAGACTATTAGTAACTGGATTTTTGGCAACTCACTCTCCTGAACCAAACTAAACTTTTGTGTTGCAAGTAAAACAATCCATTCGTGCATCTTACAGCTCATGACTTGCGAGCTAAAAAAACCTACGAACAAAACTGTTGCTTGGACCCATGTTGTTTGCAAGAAACTGGGGCAAAACATATCACGAATCTTGCTTTTTACAACTTGCTCACATGATCTGAGACCAGTTAGTTCTTGGCCGAAATCTCGGGCTTCAGCAGTTTCCGGACTTCCCCTGCAGTCAGTTTATCCTTACCAGCCAGAGCAGCAAGCTCAGCGATAGACTGTTTCTGTTTGACATTATTCCTGACAAATGGTGTGTTAATGCTATCGCGGACAAACCGGCTGCCATCTGATTGGCTAGAATTGGGTCTTTGATGTTTTTGTTTCTTGGAACTTGGTTTGTCCGAGAGGAAACCAGGTGATTTCTTCTTGCCACTATTATTCAAGAAAGCTGTGCTGGTGGTTTCGCTCACGAGTTTTTTGCTGCTCGATTCTCCCTCAAACATTGCCTCAGCAGATTTTTGCTTCTTTGTATTTTTCTGAAATTGATCGGTCTTATTAGTGCTCGCATCCATAGTAATTTTGTCGGCCTTCTCGTTCTGCTTACGCTTCTTTGTGGGACTTTGAGGAGAAAGAAGTTCCTCAATACTATGACCAATAGGTTTACTGTTTAGCCCAAATTCAGCTTGAAATTCTCTCTGAGTTGTGTCTTTCGAAGTTTGCGCAGCTCTCCACAGATCAGTCTTGAGTATCTACAATGAAATAGATAGCAAGTCTATAAACAATGCTTAAAAAAACTTAGGACCGCAGAAAAACGAATAGGGAAAATAGAAAAATGACCAACCTATCAACATCCAGCTTCTTTAATAAGTATATGGCATGTCTTGTCCTAGATAGTTCATTTTGCATAGCCAACAGCTCCGATACGATGGCCTCTTTATGGGAAAAATTACTGGCTGCAAAGCATTTCTCTACCAAGAATGAGCCAGAAGGATTCATAGCAATTTCCCCATAATGACCTAGCAATCTGTCAGATCACACATATGTGTAAGCCGGGATGTTTTCACCATGCAGTAGTACCATACCAAAATAGCCTTTTGAAAGCAGTAAAATGACACATGAAGTATTAAGATAATTCAATGTAGCAAAAATAGCAGTACCGCAGCTCGACAACTAAAAGAGAATTACCATAGCAAGCTAATGTTATGTTGAGCAATGCTGGAATAGCAGGACATCAAAATGCATTATAACACAGAGTGAACAGATTGTGGGTGATATTACTATGTATTTATATGATCATAGCAGGACAATACAATTCAAGAAGGGAAAGGGTGCTTTGCACCATAATGAACCGATATTCTATTATAGAAATAGTTTGGATTCTTTAGTTAAACATCATTACCTGACCCTAGAATGTCAGAGCCAAACACCCTCTCTCTCTAGTGTGGCTTGCCAATGTTACCAATGTTCAGTACTACTGCAACTTTCAAGTCTTGAACATTATTTTATAGCGATAATGGCCTAACAGGAGGCTCAGTGCTAATGCCATAAACAAATGACGGAGTTCTTGCGTTGTTGATACATTCTAATTATACTACTTAAAAATGATAAAGAAGATATTGTATCACCAATAGTTCCCTAGAGCATGGCTTCATTACACAAAATTACCATGTAACCAAGACGAAGTTTTCTAAGGTGTCAGTCTTTTTTCACAATATAAAATTTGAGAGAAAACATATATGTTGATTGAGTCTGTCACGACATTCTTCAGACATGAGAGAAGCAATCTTTAAGAATCTTTAAGGAATTGAGCTATTCAGGAAAGGCTTACCTTGCAAAAACTTTGAATTTTCGCTTTGCTGTTGCACTTGAACATAGAAATGCCTCAAGAACACGGCTGCCTCCGGAGTGACAAGGGATTAACTTGTCAATGCCTACGGATTGTAGACTAGGGTTTCGTTGGATGTAGAGGGCAAGTAGATCTCGAAGGTTTCAGCCGAAAAGTGCTCGACAATGTAAAAAACTAGGGTTTGTGAGACAATGATTTGATCCTTTATTTGTCCCTCAACTCCCCCTTATATAGGAGGCGGAGCCGAGGGATCCGTAATACACAAGTTTACAGAGTCCGGGAGGGTTTCTAACCCATCCCGCAAGATTACAAACGATGACTTCTATTACAACTCTAGCTTTCCTTCATAGTATCCTGGGCTTCCGAATCTTCTTATTCTTCGGGTCGTGGGCCTTCATTAAACCCCGGGTACCACTTTCGGCAGGCCCATTGGGTATGCCTATGTCAGTAGCCCCCGAGATTTTGCTTGAATCGCAGAGTCAGGGAAAATCTCCACCTTTATATTTATTCGACAACTCCAAATTTTCGCACATATCTTTGCACACGAATTTCTATATTGTACAGGGATGATGGTAGTTGGGGCTAGTTCATCTGACGGATCATGTACTAGTTAACTGCTCTAGTGGCAATCCGCAAAAACCTACTTCAAGATCACGTCCCTGGACATGATCTCGGGATACTGGTGTAAACTTCGACAGGTGCCGCTTAAGGTCTTACCATTCTGTCGAGTCCCAGTCATATTTATCGGGTACCTAACGCGTCCGTTAGGATTTTTCTTCGTATCTGTTGATACGGAAAAAAGTAGCAAACCGACGTCAGAGATGGCGCCACGCCGCACAGAACGGATCTGGGGTCTTACCTTCGCAAATTTTGCGGCATTCAGAGATTTAATCGCAACTTTGGCGCTCTGAGAATATATTGTCGAGTGCTTATTCGGCTGCTGGAATAGCACATTTTATTGAGTCAACGGATGACTTATATTGCTTTCCCGATGGGAGTATATGCAGAGTTATTTGTATAACTCGAAATATATTCACTTCCTCTTTCTTTTTCTTTTTCTATCTCTTTTTCTCTTTTTTTATAAACTTATCGGGCACGCGAACAGCGTTCCCGATGGAAGTAGCCCCCGAGGCTACAGCCAAGGACTTGTGCTTGGTTGTAGGCTCCACAAATTAATACCATCTGTTGATATATTGTTACTCTTTCTCGAGCTTTTCATATTTATCGGGTGCGCGACCAGCGCTCCCGATGGGAGTAGCCCCCGAGGCTATGAACAAATACTTGTATTTGATCATAGACTCTTGCCATTTCTATTTTGTCACACTTGAACATTTCTTTTTTCCGAAGTAGCCCCCGAGCATTTGGGCAAAAACTTGTATTTGTTCAAAGGCTCCCGAAATAATCAATGATCTTTTCCTGTCGAAATTCTTGTCAAGCGTCTTTGTCGAAAATTTCTCTTGTTAAGGTGACATCATTGCTTACGATAGCCACGATTACTGAATCGGGAACATGTGAGAACCGCTTCTCTCTCTGCCTTGTGGGTCCCATTTTCCTATCCAATTGACACGTCGTGCAAGTGGGGGACACACGTCCTCCACTTTTTCTGGCACTTATACTGTATCGCCTGTCCGTTCACTTCTCAGTAAAAATCCATTTTTACCCCTTGCCCACGTGTTGGCTATCTGCGTCATAAATTTTCCATCCAACGGTTGCATCGACTCGCCGCACCACTATATAAGGCGATCGTCTTCCTCCTTCAGCTCTTTCGCTCGCGCCGCATCTCTGCTCCTCCTCTGCAACTCCTCCATTACTCCCAGTGCTTCAAGAGCTCAACCACTCTCACGCCCTTCGCCGCCAAGTCCGTTGATGCCGCCTCGCATCCGTTTGACTAGGCATAGCACGACGAAGTCGAAGATGACGACAACAGATCTGGGAAGCGCCGAGTGGGAGAGATCCAAGATCTCTGCCCAAGACATCAACATGCTGAGGAAGATGGGATTCAACAAGAAGGAGGACTCGCTCCAGTTCCCCCAGGAAGAAAGCTACCCGAAGCCTCCAATCGACTATCGGGTTAGTTTCGTTGACCATCTCATCCGAGGACTTTCTCCCCCAATCCACGAATTTCTTCGTGGTCTCCTTTTTGTCTATGGGCTTCAGTTGCATCATCTGACGCCCAATTCCATTCTCCACATCTCGATTTTTATCACACTGTGTGAATGCTTCCTCGGGGTCCAACCCAATTGGGCTCTGTGGAAGCGCATCTTCTGCATCCGCCGTAATGGCTCTCACAACGTCGCCTACAATATTGGCGGCGTTGTTATCTGTGTTCGTTCGGATGTCGAATATTTCGACGTCAAATTTCCCGACTCCGTCCAAGGTTGGCGGAAGAAGTGGCTGTATATCCACGAAGAAAGCTCCAATCCAGTGGAGGAAAACATCGCCCCTTTTGACGGAGAAGCCAAAATCCTTCGCCGCCGTTCTTGGGATGCTGAAGCTACCGATGCTGAGAAGTTGGCGACAGAGGCGCTGATGACTCGCATCCATGAGTTACAGAACACCCGCGGCAAGGAGTTGTCGGGTATTGAGATTACCGCCTATTTCCTTAGGACTAGAGTGCAGCCTCTCCAGGCGCGCAAAAACCCCTTCTGGAAATACGCTGGTGAAAAAGATGTTGACAGGCTCTCGAAAGATCTTTCTTTGAAAGATTTTGAAAAGCTTATCCGCAAAATCTCATCGCTCAACAAGAAGGATTCAGTTCCATCTTCTTGCCGTATTGCGCCATATAGTAGCGCCAATCCCCTTCCCGAGGTAATTCTTCTTTTTAATTGCTATACTGCCTCCTCGAGTTTTTATTTTTGGTCGACTACTATTTTATTAATGCCTTTTTGTCGACACTCTTTCTTTTTTCCAGGACCACCTCGTCCTTGTTTCTCTTCCTCCTCTTCCTGAAGGTGGAGAAGTTGAAGACCGTGCCGTTGTCGACGATGATAACCAAGGCAGCTCGCGCCCTGCCACTGAAGTCGCGGGTTCTCACAAATCCGCGGCTTCGGTTGAGTCAGAAGCCACTGCCTCGACACACTCTCTTCCTCACGCTTCTCCAAGGGTGAAGAGAAAAAGGATGAAGTCAAAGATTCCGGCACTTCCAAAGCCGAAGAAGCTGAGCCTTCAGATAGGAAGGCAGCTTTCAATCCATATACTGATGCCCTCGTCAGCTCGTAAGTTGCTCCTTACCCTTTACTTTTTTGTCTTGACGTTTCTTGTCTATCTTGCTTCTTATACTGCCGCTATTTTATTGTAGTGATGCCGAGGAAGAAGAACAACCTATTGACGCGGCTGCTAGAACGAGTACGTCGCGTACTTTAGTTGTTTCTGAAGCTCAGCATGATGGGGATGAAACTTCACCTCCCCAACAGGATATCGTGCAACCGCCGCCAGTTCAGAGCCCCCGAGCCTCTCCTCCAAAGAGAGCTAGGGTTGAATCATCCAAGGAGCCTATCCAATTTCCTGGTGGCTCTTCGACACCTTCATTGGATGATGTAAGTTTCGGACCTTTTCATACTTCCATCTCACCTCTGTTTTTTGCTAAGTGTTGTCGTCGAGTTTACATTAGCTATATTGACTTCTTTTCCTTCCTTTGTCGTTTCTTCAGCCTCTAATGAAGGAATTTATTCGTCTTGGTACCCAATTTGTCGGGTACCGTGACTTTTCGAAGAAGTTGGAAGGTACTATCTTTATTTTTTTCTGTTGCATTTGTACCACTTTTTTGTCATGATATTTGACTGTCATGTATTTTGCCAGGAGATCTTGCGGAGGCCAACAAACGTGCTGACGCTCTTGCTGTCAAGTTAGAGCAAAGCGAAAGAGCCCGCGAGAAAGCTGAAAAAGATGCTGCCGCCATTGAAGATCTTCGAAAGAGGCTTCATGACGCAGAAACTTCCTTGAGCGAGAATATATCTCGGCAATCAGCTCGAGAAGCAGAGATCCTCGCTCGCTTCGAGTCGCAGAGTCGACGTTTTGTCAGTAAGTGCCTGAATCCTTGTGCATTTCCTCAGGTTACTTTACTTCTTCCCCACGTTCTTTGTTTACAAGCTTTTATTTGCTTGTTTTTAGGGAGAACTCATCAAGAATACGAAGTTGAGGGTCCTGAGGGCGACGATCTTCTTGATGCGCTGACCCTTCTTGAGATCCATGGGGATGAAGCACGCGACGGTCTTGAAAACACTGAGGCAGGTCTGTCGAAGCTTTTCCCCTACTTCTTCCCGAAGAAAGAGGCTCCCATTACTTTTGTTGATCTTGCCAAATCCTTCAATGGGCCGGAAGATCTTGGGCTGAAACTTCGCCAAGAGGGTCTGAAGATTGGCGTTGAGGGCACCATTGCGCTGATCGCTAATAGTCAGCAAAACGTCGACTGGGCCAAGGTTGGCGACATAGGGGAGATGGAGACGAAGAAATGGCAATCTCTAATTAGAGCTGCCAAGCCTCCCGCAAGACCAATCCGTTCCTTCCTTGGTGTTGAACCAGCACCTGCTCCAAGCACGTCGAAGCCGGAGGTCAAGTGGACCATCCCGTCCTCTCTCTTTTTTAGTTCTATCTTTTGATGCTGTCGCCTTATTAGTAGTTTTGGCGACAACTACTTCTGTAGTCCAGTAGTGACCTTTCTTCTGTAATAGCAATGTACATACTTCGAAATTTAATGGAAATCTATGTTTGCTGGATGATTGATGCCGAAAAAATCTTTATTTTCAGTTGATTTTTGACAACTATTCCGCAACTCCTCGTCCTTCCGTTGTTTTACCTTCCTCCTCTCACTCGAAGAAAGTGCTTGTTAATGCTGAACTTGGTGGAGATTCCTCGAGTAACAATTTGGCACAAGAGTTGGAAGAGCTTCGTCAACAACTTCATTATGCGAAGAAGCAAACACTCGTGATGCTGGAACAATCTCGCAAGGCATCCGAAAAAGAGGAATTTGCACTCCAGCAAGCTCGAGAAGCCACAGCTGCTAAAGAAGCCGCCGTTTCTGAGGCTGAAAAGGCAACCGCTCGAGAGAATTTAATGCTAGAGTTGATGAATGAAGCCAGTGCAGATATGTCAGGTGTGCTTTCTCAAATCGACACTTATTCTGTTCTTCTTGTTGTTCTTTTCTCTGAAATTCCTGTACCGTCACCATATAGGTTCTTTTCTGGATACTGCTGCTGAAGATGAAAGGGTAAACACGAGGACCAATCTCCTTGTTAACCTTTCTCTTGACCATGGGTCTCTTTT
The DNA here is from genome assembly GCF_022539505.1 of Lolium rigidum. Taxonomy (NCBI): domain Eukaryota; kingdom Viridiplantae; phylum Streptophyta; class Magnoliopsida; order Poales; family Poaceae; genus Lolium; species Lolium rigidum. The sequence goes on from NC_061511.1 coordinate 104,458,900, forward strand.
CTGGGCCACTCCGGAAAGTACCCGACAAATTGTCAGGTTTCAAGACCGCGCTTGTCAGGTTCGCGAGTTCCTTGATTTCTGCACCAGGACCTTGTCCCTGGTGTATAAGACAATGTTTCCTCGGAACGAGGCACCCGCTACTCTTCTTGGTCTCATCGAAAAATTTCGGGATGCTCCTCGTATTCATAACTTTGTGCGAGCTCAACTGTCTGCTGGAGCAAGATTCGCCATGATTATGATACAGATCTGCTACCGAAAATTAGACCTGACGACGATTGTCTCCAAGTGCCTGGCCAAGCAGTCGAAGAGAAAAAGGAACATCGACAAAATCAATGATATTGTAACTCCTGTAGCCGAGGAAATGATGGATGAGCTTCTTCGGATGGATTCTGAATTCTTTGTCAAAGGAGCTTATGCTGAACATACGACAACTGCTGCAAATAACAAAGGGCTTTCCATAGATAGTATATTAGGTAGGGATTGATATTTTTCTTGTAACTTGTCGAACTTTCTCAGGAATTGCATCTTGTATGTTGTAAACATATTCTATATTGTAAAGCCAAAGAATATATTTTTTCTTCACCAAGCCCCCGAGTGTTTTGGTGGTAAATCTCTTTATTGTGTATGCGAGGTTTTTAAACCAAGGCAGCTAAATTCTTTCTGAATATACTATATTTGCGGGTACTAGCCCCCAAGTGTTTTTGTTCTGTTTTGATTGCTATTTTGTATCTTCTTTTTATCTGGCGAGGTATTTGGTACCAAGGCGAAATAACTTTGTCAGTTAAACTCATCTATATTGTATATATATTGTAACTTCGAGGCGTAAACCCCTGAGTATGTCGAAGGAAAAGATATATATCTCCACTATCTTTATTATATTGCAGCACCGCGAGCCCGCCTCATTAAAAACCTTTCCCGGCCCCACTCGGTGCCCCGAAAAAGGAAAAGAGTGCGTCTGAAAACTCGCGGGCGTTTCAGTACATTGTATTTTTACAAGGAGAGCTATATTTTGCCACTAAGCGTAGAAACGCCTTAGTTGTGCCACGTTCCAGGGGTTTTTCTCGGGAACCCCTGTCTTCTTATCTTTGATCCTGTATGCTCCTCCTTCGATTACTTCCGTGATGACGTAAGGGCCAAGCCAAGGCGACTCGAGTTTTTCAGTACGATCTTGATTGAGTCGCAGAACTAAGTCTCCAACCTGAAAGGACCTTGGTCGCAAACGTCGACTGTGGTAATTTTTGAGGTCTTGCTGATATTTAGTGACCCTTGACAGTACTTCGTCTCGAGCTTCATCGAGTGCATCAACGTCGTCTTCCAATGCTCTTCTGGAAGTTTCTTCATTGTATTCCGTGACTCTCGGAGAGTCGTGCTCTATTTCTATCGGCAGTACTGCCTCTGCCCCATGGACCAGGAAAAACGGAGTCTCCTGTGTCGCTGTATTTGGCGTTGTTCGGATGCTCCATAACACACTCGGCAACTCCTCTGGCCAAGTATGTCGAGCTTTTTCCAATGGCCCTAACAGACACTTCTTGATACCATTGCAGATGATACCATTGGCTTTCTCGACTTGACCATTGGTTTGAGGATGCGCGACTGACGCAAAGTGCAATTTGATGCCTACTTCTGCGCAATATGCCTTGAATTCCTTGGATGTGAAGTTACTGCCATTGTCCGTGACGATGCTATGAGGTACCCCAAACCGAAAAACAATGCTCTTCACGAATTTTATTGCTGACGCTGCATCTGGTGAATTTATCGGCTTCGCTTCTATCCACTTGGTGAATTTGTCGACAGCGACGAGCATGTACTCGTATCCTCCTGGCGAAGCTTTGTGCAATTTTCCCACCGTATCGAGACCCCACTGAGCAAAAGGCCAAGATAAGGGTATTGGCATTAATTCTGCCGCCGGAGAGTGAGGTTTTGCGGCAAATCTCTGGCACGCGTCACAGGTTCGCACTATTTCCTTTGCATCCTCAATTGCCGTTAACCAGTAAAATCCAGCTCGAAAAACCTTGGCCGCGATAGCTCGGCTACTTGCGTGATGGCCGCATACTCCTTCGTGTACTTCTTTCAGGATTACCCTTCCTTCTTCGGGTGTAACGCATCTTTGTAGCACGCCCGAAATACTCCGCTTATATAACTCCCCTTTGACCACAGTAAAAGCTTTAGAACGTCTTATTATCCGCCTTGCTTCAACTGGATCGTCGGGTATTGTTTTCCTTAGGATATATGATATGTATGCTTGCATCCATGGAATTTGTACCATCATAACTAGCTCCTATTCCTCTTCTTCTTCGTCCAGTGATTCTTTTGCAACACCCGAGGGTTTTGCATCCTTCTCCTTCTTTTTTGATTTCATCGGCTTGGTGGATCTCTCGCTTATTTCTTCCCAAAACACGCCTGGAGGAATCGCCAGACATTGCGACCCGATATTTGCAAGAACATCGGCTTCATCATTGCTCAACCTGCTGATATGATTTACCTCACATCCATCAAACAGCTTTTCTAGCTCGTTATACATCTCCTTGTATGCTATCATACTCTCGTTGACTGCATCACATTGGTTCATGACCTGCTGTGCCACCAATTGTGAGTCGCCAAAGATTTTCAGTCGTGTTGCACCGCAAGCTTTCGCCATTTTCATCCCATGTATAAGAGCTTCGTATTCTGCCTCGTTGTTGGACGCGTTTGGGAACGTCATCCGTAAGACGTATTTTAATTTGTCGCCTTCAGGTGATATGAGAATTACGCCTGCTCCAGCTCCCTCTAATCTCTTAGATCCATCGAAGTTCATGGTCCAAGTTCTCGATAAATCCGGAGGTCCTGTATTTTGCAACTCCATCCACTCTGCGATAAAATCTGGCAAAATTTGCGACTTTATTGCTTTTCTTTTTTCATATGTGATGTCCCGAGGGGAAAGTTCTATTCCCCAAAGGGAGACACGGCCCGTAGCTTCTGGATTGTTTAGTATATTGGATAGGGGAGCCTCGTTAACCACTATTATCGGATGCGCCGAAAAATAGTGCCGCAATTTTCTTGCGGTTGTAAACACTCCGTATGCTAGCTTCTGATACTGCGGGTACCGCTGTTTTGAAGGCGATAAAACTTCACTGATGAAGTATACCGGTCTTTGCACTCCGTGGAGTTTTCCTTCTTCTTCTCTTTCGACAACTAGCGCTGTGCTGACCACTTGAGGTGTAGCCGCAATGTATAGTAGGAGGGGTTCCTTCTCTTTTGGCGCCACCAAGATTGGTGATGTCGAAATTGTCCGTTTAAGATCCTCGAACGCCCTGTCTGCCTCTTCGTTCCACTGGAACTTTTCTCCTTGCTTGATTAAGGCGTAAAACGGTAGCGCCTTTTCTCCCAGCCTGGCGACGAATCTGCTTAAAGCTGCAACTCGCCCAGTTAGCTGCTGTATTTCTTTCAACTTTGTTGGCTTCCTCATTGTTACGATGGCCTGGATTTTTTCGGGATTTGCTTCAATCCCTCTTGCTGAGACTAAGAACCCGAGAAGTTCTCCCGCAGGGATGCCGAAAGAACATTTCGTCGGATTCAGCTTGAGACAGAATTTGTCGAGGTTGTCGAAAGTTTCTTTTAAATCCTCGATCAGTGTTTCCCCCTTTTTTGAAGTTATGACGACATCGTCGATGTAGACTTGTACGTTTTTTCCAATCTGTGTTGCTAGGTATTTCAGCATCATCCGTTGATATGTTGCTCCCGCGTTTTTCAAACCAAAAGGCATTGTTCTGTAACAAAACACGCCATACGGTGTGATGAACGCTGTTTTGGCTTCGTCGTCTTCCTTGAATCGGATCTGGTTATAACCAGAATATGCGTCCAAGAAGGAAAGACGTTCGCATCCTGCCGTGGAGTCGATAATTTGATCGATCCTTGGGAGGGGAAAGTGATCCTTTGGACAATGTTTATTGAGGCACGTAAAGTCGACACACATGCGAAGGACTTTCGTATTTTTCTTCGACACCATCACTGGGTTAGCTACCCACGTGGCTTCTGTAGATATCTCTTTAATAAAACCAGCATCTTTGAGTCGATCGATTTCGACAGAGATAGCTTTGCGGTTTGGTTCCGAAAACGCCGCAAAGGTTGTTTGATTGGTCTCGCAATAGGATCCAAGTTTAGATGGTGCTCGGCAAGTTCCCCGGGTACTCCTGGCATGTCAGCTGGACACCATGCGAAGATTTTCCAGGTGCTCACGGAGGAACTCGACGAGCGCGCTTTCCTATGCGAGGTCCATATTTGTTGCAATGGACGTTGTTTTCTTCGGGTCCGTCGGGTGGATCTGCACCTCTTTTGAATCCTTTGTCGTGTTAAAGGTTGGTTCCTTGAGTGGCCTCCCTGTGTCTGGCAACACATCATAATCAGTGAGCCTTGGCGCCATATATTCTGCTTGCATCCCGAAAGTTTCTGATAGTCGATGGAAATCTTTGTCGCACTTATCAGCTAGCGCGAAACTTCCCTTGACTGTGATTGGTCCCTTTGGTCCAGGCAACCTCCACAATAAGTACGTGTAGTGAGGTACCGCCATAAACCTTGCATATGCTGGTCGTCCCAACAAAGCGTGATATTGCGACGGGAAATCTATGACTTCAAACTCTAACTTCTCTATCCTGTAGTTTTCTCGGGTCCCGAACTGAACGTCGAGATTGATCTTGCCCAACGGGTAACTTGGCTTCTCTGGCGTGATCCCGTGGAAACGTGTATCGGTTGGTGTTAAATTTGTCAGGGATATGTTCATCTTCCTTAATGTATCTGCGTAAATAAGGTTTAAGCTGCTGCCGCCATCTATGAAGACTCTTGACACGTCAAAACCAGCAATTACTGCGGGTAAGATAAGTGCGGATTGCCCTGGTCGAGGAACCTGCTGTGGGTGATCCGCAATTGTGAAGCCAATGTCCTGTCCCGACCAATTTAGATACTCGACTGTTGGTGGAGGCATCTTTTCTGCCATGAATACTTGCCGCGAAATTACTTTCTGCGCCCTGTTAGATGGCCTAGCTTTCTGAATCATCAAGACTGCACCATTAGAGTTAGGGTCAACATATGGAGGTGGTTGTGGTGCTGCCGCTATTCTGAGCTGGTGTCGATTTTCGTCCGTAATTGCGGGAGGAGGTGGGAGATGTATCTCGCTCCTTGGCCCCCGGGGGTTTCTATTCATCGCTTGAGCGTTGGCCATTCTCGCGGCTCGCAACATTGCTTGAAAATTTCGACAATCCTTCTGCAGATGTCCTGACCGCCTCTTCCCATCATTATCAAGGTAAAAATGCATCTGACATGGTCCGTTCATCATTTCCTCGGGAGACACATATGGCCTCTGAAACCTTGGTCCACTATTTTGCCTATTACCACGGTAGTCACCTCTGTTGTCGCCTTGTTGCTCGTTACTTCTTTGGTAATTACCTTGATTGCTTCCTCCAGAGTTTCCTCGGAACCCAGCCGATATGTGGCCAGGAGCATCATTGTTGTAGAACTGGCGAGAAAATCGCCTTCTATTTTGAAAATTTCGACTGCGGTCCTCCTCTGGCGACCTGTGTCGCTTGTTATGTATAGCATCTTCTCCATATGCCCACTTGTCTGCTATTTCCATCAATGCTGATATTGTTTTTGGGTTGGTTCTTCCTAGGTCCTCGACAAAATCTCCTCGTCGAATTCCTGCCACGAACGCATCTATTGCCCTCTCGTCAGATATATCTTCTGCCGAGTTTTTGATGATGTTCCACCTCTCGTATATATTTTCTCATAGATTCGTCGTGTTTCGTCTACACGCCCTCAACTCTTCCAATGATGCTGGTTTCTTGCAGGTGGACCGGAAATTTTTCACGAAGATGTCTTCGAAACTATCCCAGTTGTCGATAGAACCTGGGGGAAGTTTCTTTATCCAAGATCGTGCGGCTCCACTCAGATGTACCTGGATGCTTTGCATAGCTCTTGCCCTGGTTCCTCCTATCAACTTCACCATCTCGAGATAGTCAACGAGCCAATCTTCAGGATCTTGTAAACCGTCGAACTTCTTGAAGTTTTCGGGTAGCTTGAACCCTGACGGGACTCGGGTTTTTCGGACTCGTCTCGTAAAGCACGGGAACCCGCACAGATCTTCATCTACAACTTCTGGTGAATGCCGATGTTCTCTTCTTTCTTGTCGCGCTCTGTCTACCCTTGCTTGAGCCGTTGTATCTCTTGCCCCACTTGTTCTCGGTGGATCTTGCACTGCTGCAGTGGGTCGTGGACTATTTTGCCTTGCAGTTCCTTCGGGAGGTGTAGCTGTGAATGCTGTTCCCATGACTCCAACTCCTGCCATTGCCATGTTGAACAACGCTTCTCTCGGATCCCCATGGGGTGGTCTGGATGCGAGGATATAAGCTTGCGTTGCCATATACCCAGCTTCCGGTGTCTTAGGGATGATATTTCCCCTTGTGTCGATCGTCATGAAAGACATGTCGAGGTTTTGAACCAGATGATCCCTCTCTGCTTCGGGTATATTTTGCAGTCGAGATCTTGCTCTCCTTCGAGCCTCTCTGTGACTATCTCCCGAAGTTCCTGATTGTCGGCTTAGTTCTGCTCTTCGTCTGCTTGACGCGGAAGCTGCTTCCCTTCTTCTGTTCAGGGAAGCTGTTTGTTTTTCCAACTCCCTACTCACACGAGCAAGTCTATATTGATAGGCCTGTAACTCTTCGACAGTAGCGGTTGTGGTCATTGGTTCTGTACCGTCCATAGCTCTTGCGGCTCTATCCCACGCTGCTTGCGGGAGTTGAACTCTTTCGCGAGGTGAAGACCCAACATATTTAGTGCCTAGGCCTCTTCTAAGATCAGCGGGATCGATGTATGGATTTCCCAAATCGTCGAAAGCCTCTGACGTCTCTGGTTCTGCTCGGCTTGCCTCCTCGATTGCATAGACTTGATGATATTTTGGGTGTTGGTTTTTGTCAGGATTGGTGACACCATCATAGAGATTGGTGAAGACCTTTCCGATGGCAGCAGATTTGTCGATGAAGTTGAAGCTGTCGACGCTGTCGGAGTCACTGCTTATAAAGGAGTCCGCAGACGACCCGAAGGATGTGTCGCTGAAGATCTTGGCGAGCTTTCCGCCTGCCTTGGTGTTGATGAAGCGTGGCGACGAAAGTTCTTCATCGCTCGATGAAAAGTCAGAATCGATCGCTGAAAATTCCGACGAGATCGGAACTTCGAGACGATAAGATCCTTCCTTGTTGACGCTAAATCGGAATTCTCCGAACGTCATGACGATGGGCTCCTCCAGATACGCACATGCATCCAAACGGGAGGGCGGGTGAGGAATAAAATCGACTAGATCAGTTTTTTCCCGTTTACCTCGGTCCATCGCATTGCTTGCTACCGACGAAGTTGACGATTCTGGACGTGCCATCGAGATCAGCTCCTTGCAACCTCTAAATCCCACAGACGGCGTCAATTGACAAGGGATTAACTTGTCAATGCCTACGGATTGTAGACTAGGGTTTCGTTGGATGTAGAGGGCAAGTAGACCTCGAAGGTTTCAGCCGAAAAGTCCTCGACAATGTAAAAACTAGGGTTTGTGAGACAATGATTCGATCCTTTCTTTGTCCCTCGACTCCCCCTTATATAGGAGGCGGAGCCGAGGGATCCGTAATACACAAGTTTACAGAGTCCGGGAGGGTTTCTAACCCATCCCGCAAGATTACAAACGATGACTTCTATTACAACTCTAGCTTTCCTTCATAGTATCCTGGGCTTCCGAATCTTCTTATTCTTCGGGTCGTGGGCCTACATTAAACCCCGGGTACCACTTTCGGCAGGCCCATTGGGTATGCCTATGTCACAGAGTCCTTGGCAATCTGGAGGATCTGATCATCGTCCAAAGCCAGCAAGCTTGCAACATATTGCCGAATATATTGCTGTGTGCAAAATGGAAGCAAGGAGTAAGGTCTTAGCAGCATTCTCGTCGTATTGTTCAGGAAACAAAAATAACAACTTAAGTGAATATGTCAAGAGGGATAAGAGAAGTTGACTTGTAATGTACTGACTGTTGCTACATTGTTGCTCAAGATAGTCAATTATATATAACTTAGCGTAAGCGGAAAAGTAAAGATCAAGCAGCACAATATGCTCTACATAGTAAAGAAATGAGCTTGTTATGGGCCAAAAAATAGCTTGCAACATAGCAGAGAGCGTTGATGGATGCTATCAGCACAAAAAAATAAACTGGATATTTGTAAACCTGGATCAGTAAAGTTATGCAAAGAAAGTTTGACAACAAATTTAATAAACATGTCAGTAATACATACATGTGGGTATTGAAAAATTGACTGCAGCATCACGCAACCAAGAACACTCATCTTGACACCAGGTGGCCATTTCCAATAAGATTTCTCCCGGAGGAAATTCTCAAGAAAGAGTATATGTGCAACAATGCTATCAGGAGACTCGGAATCTGATGTTATTGCTGCAGAAAGAGCTTCAGAGCTCTTCAGTTCAGACGAATCACATATATTTAAGTAACAGATATTCTCAAATAAGAAACCAGAGATTTCAAGTTGAAAGAAGACCTCAAGGCGATTTGTTTCAAGCCGCTGGCATGCGGCTAAAATGGAAGCCACCACTCCCGTTTTACCTAGCTCAAACAATTCCTTGATTTTAGGACCAAGTTCCTCCCAGATTTGCTTCATCTGTCAAGAGACAAGAATTCTATTGATACAGTATTGCAATACATCAAGTGCTAACCCAAGAAAAAATCAGGCTGACAGGATCGCAAGCAGAAATTTGACACGGATTGAATATATGTTGTATACTACCTATCACATATATGGAGAATTAAAGTAATAGGTTTGGATACATGAGCGCACAAGTAAATTCTGCCTCCAACATAACAATTAATAAATATACAGTATTAACAACTGAAAAATGGTAGAACTGTCTACTGTTTACTTCACACGAGATTTAAAAAAATGACAAGTGCAAAAGAGATGGTCTTTTTCTAACAAATGCACAAAAAATAGTTGCTGGACACAAAATTATGCAAATACCGTCTAATGAATGTTTAAAGTTTAAACTATCTCCTGAAAAAGGATGCATGCTATTAGTTCAGCATCAAGATCTACAATAACCATTTTAGCGCAATAAAGAAAGCAATGATGCTAATAGAAGTCGGTAATGTTTCACTGTATGTTAACTTAGTGGAATACGAACTATGTAATGGGCCTTTATTTCAGTATAATAGATTCTCTAAGGTTCTATAACTCGGTAATCGCTACTAGGTCAGTCACCTAACTTTGTAGTGATCATACAGTAATCAACCTTCAACTTGGTTATTCTATCTAAGTGATGCCTTTATATATGTACATTTATATGGAATCACAATGGATGGTTAAGAGCAGAGTAGTAGCAGCAGCAGCAGCCACATCCGGTAAACACTAAACAGTGCCTGGCATCAGAGCAAAAAGGACCAGCTGGTGCTGCGAATAAGAGTAGATGGAGCAAGAGTAAACATGGAGCAACAGCAGCCGCTACCTCCACAAATAGAGATGTTGCAGCAGTAGGTCCAGTGCCAATGCAGAACTGTTTTAACGGTTATCCGCGGTATCACCTGGTTATATCTGATTATACTGACTGCCCGAGTGGTCATCCGGTTATACTGATTAATGATTATACCAGTTAAGTACTCATTTTTGCATACTACTTAGTGAGGGCAGCTGTTGCTGGTACTCAGACGGTTTTAGAAATTAGAACACTGATTTGCTAGGAGAACATTTGGATTAGCTTAGACGCTACACGACTAACACAATGCCAGAGAAACTTCTGAATGTAATTTACATTATACCTGATCTGCAGTTTTGGCTGATGAGATTAAAGCTTGTACGACATAATTACCACAGTGGTGAGATGAGATTGCAAATAATGCACCTTTAAGAGTGCCTATAAGCATATTGCTGCGCAGTTCCTCGGAGCAACATCTATAATGACCTGCAAACCATTTTCATCCAGTAAATATTTTTACACATACCAAATTGCAAAGAAAATACAAGGGCCAGAAGATCCCCATGGTGACTGATCCTTATGAGTATAAAAGAAACAAGAAAAAAAAAGCACCTCCAAGAGATGACTATAAGCAGTGTCTTCAAGTAAAGCGACGATTTTATTCTTTTGTTCATTGTTATATTCCTTCTGAGCAGTGTCATCCTGATCGTAACCAAGAAGAACGGATATAATGTGATTCAACTCATGATCATCACCAGCTGATAATTTCAACACAGTCTGCAGAAGGATAAGTTCAGATTATTATTAAGCAAAATAAAAAAGAACAGCTCTATGATTTGCAGCAAATGGTGGCAAGAGACACTAACCTGTAAAACAAGGCTACTGTTCTTCTCAGTTAGTAACATGGAAATGCCATTTTTTGCATTTTGTAGCATTTGCCTGACAAAAGCTTTGAACATGTCTGAGGCCTTGTTTGTTTGGGCTGGAGCTTAAGCTTTTACTGCTTCTGGATCTATAAAAGCACAAGCCCAGCCAAACACCTAACTTCTATTTGTGGGCTTTTACAAGCGCTTATCTGTTTTGCACTACAAGCTGAGAAGTACGTCTGGAGCGACTTCCCGCAGCTTCCCGCAGCTCTTGACTTAAAAACGGATCGTGGTAGCACGCCGCCCCTGATATCCGCGTTATTTACACCAAACTTGCCATTGCCTGATCTGTTTCCAGTTCTCACCCGTATAGGACCAGCACGACGCCTCTGCTTAGCGCGTCTCGTGCGTACCAACTGCTGCTGCGGTATCAGCCAGACCCAGAGCCTCAGTGAACTGCTGCTTAACGTCACGGCCTTTTCTTTTTCTTGATTGAGTTGCTCAACGTCACGTGAGTCCGCTAATTCCAACAAGAAATATATACTATGTTGTTTAGTTTTACCCTCTGCATTAGTGCATGGTACAACGATGGATGTACTATATCTTTTTAATCTTTTTTTAAATATGCTTCTGGGCGAACTGATGTATCCATGACATTATGCAAGTTGTATAAAGAGAAAGTATTACATAAAGTATCCTAGAATAGAAGCTAAAAGTATTATCTGAGCTAATATAAAGTGTAATCAGCTATATCATGTCATATCAATAATTTAACAATATTTTCAGCATATAAGGGTATTTGGGACTTTCGGCACCACCTCCATGTCTACCAGCTGTTCCAAAAGCAGGTTGCCAAACACCATTTTTGTATTTCACCAGCTGTCCAGCTCCAGCTACTTCTCAGAACTCACCAGCTCCAGCTGCTTCTCGTTCAGCTGCAGCCCAAACAAACAGGCACTGAGAAACCACGTTCGAAGTTTGTGGGATTCTGGTCGCCTGATCTACTTGAACCACAGCTCAATCGTTCAGCCAGAACAGCAGATCTCTTTGTCGTGTGGAAATCTTTCAATGAATCTAATGGGACACCCTTACAAAGACAGAGAAGCGTCCTTAGAACATGAGATCCATAGCAGCTGCACATCACATTAGTAGCGTCGGCAGCAATAACCTGCGGCAACAATTCAAATGTGAGTTCCACTGCATACGCTGCAATTAGGGCACAAAGCACAGCTGAAAAGAGAATACCTTGCATATCTTGCTCAATATCTCTTGTACAATGACCCTGGAGGTCCCATCTTCAAGATGTGTTGCCAGTGACTTGAGAGCTGCTTCAGCCACATGAGATCCAAATTTGTCCATGGCAATAACAGGAAAAGAGTGAATACAGCTGCGGAGGAACATGCACAACGGCTCCAACTCGCAGCCTTGGACAAGAATCTGCAAGGTGTGGCTTATTACACCATCAGTGACGAGTTGGAGCTCTTTCCCTTTAGTTTCCTCCAGAGCATTAGCGCATATGGTCGACCGGTCCTCCAAATCAATCTCCTTATTGTCAAAGAGATTCGATATCTCCAGAAAGTACTTTGCAGTTTCAGGTTCAACCTTTTTCCTGAATATTGTTGAGCACGAGAAAGAAACCTTTAGCACTTGACATCCTCATATATGTATAATTCAGGAATGTAAATTCAGACTTTGAGAGAGTGTGCAGAGTCGTACCTTATTACATTCGTTGAAGCATTGGCGGATAGTGATGCATTCTGATTCTTCGTACCCCTGAGATTCATAGAACTATCTGAGTATTCTAATTCAGCCAGAACTCCCGGTCGATAATAATTCAAAGATTTGAAAGATGAAAATACCGCTGAGAACAAAAATCTTTGCATGGTATCTTCGTCGGGGGGTAATCCTTACTAAAGATAATCTTGCCAAACGCAACTGGCATGGAAGTAAAAAGTGTGTCTTCTGTCATCAAGACGAGACAATTAACCACTTATTCTTCCAATGTAAGTTAGCTAGGTCTATATGGTCAGCTGTCCAAATAGGGTCTACCTTATACCCACCACGTAGTGTTGTCAATTTATTTGGCAACTGGCTCAATGGTGTGGATGTTAGGTTTAAACGTCTTATTAGGATGGGAGCGATTGCAATTATCTGGTCGCTATGGCTATGTAGAAATGACAAGATTTTCAATAATGTTTCTTCTTCTTTTTTGCAGGTCATCTACCGATGCACGGCTTTGCTCCGCTCATGGATACCGTTGCAGTGTGTCGAGCACCGGGACCTCTTTACGGAGGTGTCTTCACGGTTGGAGGATACGGCGAGGGATATTTTTTTCCAACATGGGTGGCAGCGTGACCTTCGGCTAGATCCTCCTACCTAGAATTTGTTTCTGTTTTTTGTACTTTTTTTATCCATTTGAACATCTTTCTTGTTTTGTAACGAATTTGTGTGCGGCTGTGTGCATCTTAGTTATGCAGAGGCCGGGTCTATTGCGCAAGTAATAAAGTGCCCATTTTCGGAAAAAAAAAAATCTGAGTGGTTCCCATCCTCACTGTTATTCCTCTTCTTTCTGGGCTTCTGGCCCATATCCTTGCTTCCTTTCTTAGCAGGAAAGCTATCATCTAGCAAATCGCCTTGTCCCATGCCTTGTCCTGCTCCAACGGCAGGGACGACCTGTAGTCCTGTAGATGGGCGGGGCCGGGGACAGTAGCGGCAGAGGGTGGAGGAGCCGCCGGCATACGAGGATATGCGAGCGCGTCCCGGCGGCGAGGAGGCGAGCCTCTACTCCGACGAGCTCAGGCGCCCCGGCGGCCGGCGGATTGCTTGGTTTCTGCGGCGGCGTACACTCTGCAAGGAGGTGCGGTTAGTAACATTTTTCGGGCCGCACCGTTACCCAAATGGTATCAAAAGGTTCGGTCCAGCAGGCCAACGGAACGAACCGGACCTGTTGCATCTACGTACTACACGGAAGCTTTCTCAGCATCGTTCTAGAACCATCATGTTCTCTCTCTTCTGGAAAGAATTAAAGAAATGAAGAGTTCAGCTCACATTCCGCGAGTCGTTTGCTGGGAGAGGAACAGAGGTCGCGAGCAGAAGGATGTGGAGGTGTGGCAGCGGAAAACCTCCTCTCCACCCTACCTCCCGGCCGGATATCCAATCAACCTGGGCGCCACTCCACTGCTATCGGCGACCTGTCCCGAGCCAACGGTCCCACCCCCGCAGCGCCCTGCCCTGCGCCACCGCCTCCACAGCTGCGTTGCCCTGCCCTGCAACGTCGCCCCGCCGGACCGGTGCGCAAACCCGCCATGCGTCAGCGCCTCCCCGAGCTCGCCCCACCCCGTCACCCCTGCAGCATACCTTCATTGCTCCGTCGCCATGTGTCGCCTCCCCGCAGCCGCCGTCGTGGACTCGGCGCGGCAGCATGCCCGCACGAGCCCGTGATCCCCATCGAGGACCCCCATCACGGATAATTCTTGTGATTTCTTCAATCGAGATGTGTGACCCTATGCACAACCTTAGGAAAAAAATGTGCTGATTATTTTTCCATCGTGATTCATATTTAATTCAGCTACTGTGTACATTTCTCATTTGGTCTTTGCGGTCAGTTCTAATTTTTTATGTTCACACCTTTTTCAGGGATATCAAATGCATAGATGCTTTCTTGAGGTAGTCAGGTGATTTAAAACCTTTCATCAGGTATATATTGTTAAAGTAGGTCTAGATGTATTATACCTGTCATGTATACGTGTATTATGTACGTAGCTGATCTATATATAAAGAGATATGTGGAGAGGCATTGCCCCCACGAAAACCCTAAACACTTGTGTTTCTTAACTTGGTATCAGAGCCACCTAGGGCTCCCACCGCCGCCGCGAGTTTTCCGCCGCGCGCCGCCTCTCCGATCAGCCGCAGCCGCCGCGCCTTCTCGCCACGCGTCTGCCGCGATGACCAGCTCTGCCCTCACGCTGTCTACCGTGGGGAGTCTCTCCACGACGGTCGCTGGACCCGTCATCGATCCGCCATCTGCAACTGCAGCTGCGCCGGTCCTCCCCGCCATCACCGTGCGGTTAAACGGCAACAACTTCATGCTCTGGAGGGCTCACGCCCTTCCCAACCTCGCCGGTGCCCGTCTCCATGGCTTCCTCGACGGATCGGCACAGGCCCCATCCGCGACCATCAAGGAAGGGACCGGAACTGACGCGCGCGATGTTGTCAATCCTGACTACGCGCAGTGGTGGACGATGGACCAGAAGGTTCTCGGCCATCTCCTCGGCTCGATGCATGAGGAGATCTCAGCCCAACTCATCGGCTGCACCTCGGCTGCGGCGGCTTGGAGCGCCGTCCACGCCATGTTTTCCGCCGAGAACCGAGCCGGCGTTCGTGCTCTTCGCCGCCAGATCCAAGGGCTTCGGAAGGGCGATAAAACCGCCAGCGAGTACATGCAGAAGGTGAAGGCGCTCGCCGACGCCATGGCTGCCGCTGGATCCCCGCTTCGCGATGACGAGATCATCGACTACATGCTGGCAGGGCTCGGCCCTGCATACAACCCCATCGCCGCTTCCATGGACTTCGCGCCGGCCCCTGTCACCCTCGCAGTGTTCTACAAGAACGTGCTGAACTTCGAAAGTCTCCGGAAGCGACGGGCGGAAAGCGAGGACCGGACATCCTCGGCCAATCTCGCGTCGCGCCCAGTCCACCTCAACAACCCCGGGCGCACGTATGACTCCAACCGCCCAAGCGGCGGTCGTCCTGCCGGCCAGGGAGCTCCGCAGGGCCAGATCGGCTACGGCCAGGGTGGCCAAGGTGGCCAGGATCGCCGCCGCACTGACGGCAACGGCAATGGCGGCAATGCCCGCAACAATGGAGGAGGAGGAAACGGTGGCGGCAACGGTCGTAACCGTCGCTGGCGTCCCCAGTGCCAGATTTGTGACAAATGGGGGCATGATGCAAATGACTGCCGTCGGCGCTATGATCGGGATCAGCGCTCCGGCAACGGCGCCTCGACCTCCTCCAACGACAACGAGCAATATTGGCATCTTGATACAGGTGCCACCGACCACCTGACGAGTGATCTTGAGCGCCTGCATGTCCATGAGCGCTATGGCGGGAAGGATCAAGTGCAAGTGGCCAACGGTGCAGGTTTGTCTATTTCGCATATTGGTCACTCTCAATTAACCGGTTCATCGCTTCGCTTGCATAATATTCTTCATGTCCCGCACATTAGCAAGCACCTTCTTTCTGTTTATCGCCTTGTCTGTGATAACAATGTCTTTGTGGAATTTCATAAGTTCTTTTTCCTTGTTAAGGACAAGGTCACCAAGAAGGTCCTGCTACACGGTAGGAGTCACGGCGGTCTCTACCCGGTGTCGTTCAGCCGTGCCTCTTCGTCGTCATCACGTCAAGCGTCGTCTAGTGTCCGTGCCTCTGCTTCACAGTGGCACCATCGCCTTGGTCACCCTACAAATAATGTCGTTCAACACATTGTTAGAAATAATGATTTAGTGTGCTCTCCAAATAATCAGACTCCAGTTTGTGATGCTTGTCAATGTGCTAAAAGTCGACAATTGCCATATCATGCTTCTCATCGTGTTTCTACTATGCCTCTTGAGTTGATTCACTCCGATGTTTGGGGTCCTGCTATTTCTTCCTCGGGAGGGTATAAGTACTATGTGAGTTTTGTCGATGATTATTCTCGTTTTGTGTGGATTTATCTCCTCAAGCACAAGTCTGATGTTGAGCAAGTGTTTTATGCCTTTCAAGCTCATGTTGAGCGTCTCTTAGACACTAAAATCAAAACCGTTCAGTCGGACTGGGGTGGTGAGTATCATCGGCTTCATAGCTATTTCAAGCGCACTGGCATTGCTCATCGTGTCTCTTGCCCGCATACCTCGCAGCAAAACGGGGTGGCGGAGCGCAAGCATCGTCACTTGGTGGAAACGGGGCTTGCTCTTCTTGCTCATTCTTCTCTCCCTTTGCGTTTTTGGGATGAGGCTTTTCTTACGGCGTGCTATTTGATCAATCGCATGCCGACTGCTGTTTTGCAGCAAGATACACCTATCTATCGGCTTCTTCAGGTCAAGCCTGACTATTCCTTCCTTCGCACCTTTGGTTGCGCGTGCTGGCCAAGTCTGCGCAAATATAACACACACAAGCTTGCGTTTCGGTCCACTATGTGTGTCTTCCTCGGGTACAGCCCCATGCACAAAGGTTATAAGTGTCTGGATAGGTCCACGGGTCGCATTTATATATCTCGTGATGTTGTCTTCGACGAGTCCGTGTTTCCTTATGCCACTCCCGGTGTTTCGGTCGACGTCTCCACCCTAGCGGATGCATTGTCTTTTCCGACCGATGAACCGGTTACGAGTGTCACTATGCGCAAATATGACTTGTCCTGTTTACCTCTTGATGTGCCTGGTAGTGCTCCTTTTGTGCAGGAACAAATGGCCGCCGAAGCTGCACCACCGTCCGCGCCCGCTGAGCATGCCCAGGCGATCGACGTGCATGCGGAGGCGCGTGATCCGACGCCGCATGCGCGCGCCTCGCCTGCGAGGCCTGCTGCGCTCACCCGCGGCCCCTCTCCTCCGCGATCAGCCCGCGCCGCCTCCTGTCGAGGGATCCTCGACCGCGACGCCTGCGGCTGATCCAGGTCACGTCATGGTCACTCGTGCTCGTGACAACACTCGGCGTGAGCGGGTGTACACCGATGGTACGGTGCGTTATGATCCTAGCCGACGGGCCTTCTTTGCTACGCCCGTCTCACATCGTGATGCTCTCCGTGAGGCTGCGTGGCGCGCTGCCATGGCTGAGGAGGTTGCTGCCCTTCATCACACCAGGACATGGGTCTTGGTTCCTCGTCCTCCCGGCGTCAATGTTGTTGGCTGCAAGTGGATTTTTAAGACCAAGCATCGCCCTGATGGTTCTATTGATAAACATAAGGCTCGACTCGTCGCTCGGGGTTTCACTCAGCGGCATGGCATTGACTACGGTGATACGTTTAGCCCAGTTGTCAAACCAGCTACGGTGCGGCTGGTCCTCTCTCTTGCCGTGTCTCGCGGATGGAGTCTCCGTCAGGTTGATGTTAGCAATGCTTTCCTCCATGGTTTTCTGTCCGAGGATGTGTACATGCAACAACCACCCGGCTTTGAGGATGATCGGTATCCCTCCCATGTGTGTAAGTTGCAGCGAGCTCTCTATGGCCTGAAGCAGTCCCCGCGCGCTTGGTATGCTCGGCTGAGCGCTTTGCTGGTTGATTTGGGCTTTGTTCCCTCCAAGGCTGACACTTCCTTGTTCACCTTTTCTCGAGATGGTGTTCAGGTGTACATGTTGGTGTACGTCGATGATATTGTCATTGCTGGTTCTACTCCAGGGGCGGTTGATGGACTTGTGCGTGCCCTCTCAGCCAGTTTTCCCATTAAGGATCTTGGTACGCTGGAGTACTTCTTGGGTCTTGAAGCGTCCTACAATTCAGGGGGGATGACTGTCACTCAACGGAAGTATGCATTGGATCTTTTGCACCGTGTGAGTATGGAGAATTGTAGACCCACTTCTACACCGCTGAATGTGACGGAGCATCTGTCTCGAGAGATTGGCACTTTATTGAGTGATGAGGATTCTCACCGCTATCGCAGCGTTGTTGGAGGCCTCCAGTACTTGACTCTCACCCGTCCGGACATATCATTTGCAGTAAACAAAGTATGTCAGTTCTTGTCACAGCCGACTGATGTACATTGGGAATCAGTCAAGCGTATACTGCGTTATGTCAAGGGCACTTTGAGCACGGGATTGCTTTTTCGCAAGTCGGCCTCGACAGGAATCAGTGTGTTTACTGACGCAGATTGGGCAGGATGTGTGGATGACCGACGATCCACTGGAGGGTACGCCATCTTTGTTGGGTCGAATCTTATTTCTTGGAGTTCGAAGAAACAACCCACCGTCTCGAGATCGAGTACCGAGGCAGAATACAAAGCATTGGCGAATGGAGCTGCTGAAGCTATTTGGATAGAGTCTCTACTCAAGGAGTTAGGAGTATCTCGGCAGCGAACACCCATATTGTGGTGTGATAATTTAGGGGCAACTTACCTGACAGCTAATCCAGTGTTTCATGCAAGAACAAAGCACATTGAGATCGATTTCCATTTTGTGCGTGAGCGCGTGGCGTACGGAGCTCTTCAAGTCGAGTTCATCTCTTCCAATGATCAGCTAGGCTGATGTGTTTACCAAACCAGCTACTCGACAGATGCTAGACCGTTTTAGTACCAATCTGAACCTTGTACAAAGTAGAAGTTCAGATTGAGGGGGAGTGTTAAAGTAGGTCTAGATGTATTATACCTGTCATGTATACGTGTATTATGTACGTAGCTGATCTATATATAAAGAGATATGTGGAGAGGCATTGCCCCCACGAAAACCCTAAACACTTGTGTTTCTTAACTTATATCATTACAATGGCTTTGTCTATGTATCATATGTGTTAACTTTGTCTGGTTTCAACTTATTGGCTTATCATATTCTTTCATTTGTAGAATAAAAAGTCTCCCTCTGCTAGTGAACAGATTTGCAGGTTTGGACCGGTTTTCTAAAGGTAATTGGCTTGCTCTATGTATAGGAAATATGTATAGGAAATGACAATCAGGTTAGGCATATGTTGTGTACTTTGATCGAGTTATTTACCATTTGTGTCAGCTCATAGCTACTTGAGATTACCACTTCAGAACATATTTTATATTTTGTTTCCTACTATCTGCTGGAAAAAACGTGCTTACCAGTTCATTTTTTCCCATATAGCTGGTTATATTATGTAGACCCTTGACACCATGCATACTTTTGAGTTCTAACAAAATGATAACCTTAAATGGTAAGTGGTTGCAGTGATGAACATCTCCATGTCCTTTTTGCATTCGATTTTGGCAGCAGTGTTTTCTATAACATCATTATGACTTTGGATTTGGCAGAATGTGAGATAAACTCACAGTATACAGCCTAAGGTCAGATCCTACTTGCTTTCCATCTGGAAGTTGCGCCAATCTTACGCTATTATTTGACTCGAAAGTGGATGGGAATACCAAAAGGAAATAAGAGGAGTGTTAGGCATCTTCTTTTCAGCACACAAATAGTAAGGTGAGGTGTCATCTTTCTTTCATCTTTATCAGGACAATTGTCAGAACAGTTTTATTGTATAGTTGTTTATGTTCACTTGTATATTATGTGAACTGGGGCACCTAGGAGCATGGGCACCAAACGTGTATTTCGTACATACCTGGAGTGTACGTGTCTAAATTACACATACCTAAGGTTTACATACCTAACATATACACATACAAGTTACACATACCTAACATTTACATACTTAACATACACACATGCAAGTTACACATACCTAACATATATATACACGTATCAGTGTACGTACACCTTAGGTATGCAATACCTTAGGTATGTATCACTTGAGTATGCATATCTTAGGTATGTATACCTTAGGTATGTATAACTTAGGTATGTATACCCTCAGGTATGTGTACTACAAAGCAAAAATACGCGTATCTACGTATGGTGCCCGGGCACCTAGGAGCACCAGTTAATTTACCTATATATATATATATATATATATATATATATATATATATATATATATATATACTTCCTACCCCTGGGTGTAGTTACACCTATATCTAATATACTACCATACGGAAGTATATACGATACTTTATCTGTTTAAGTATGTTCCTACACTATATCTAAGATATTACAAACCAAGTTTGGTGAAAAAAATATAAGTGAGCATGTACTTTGCACTATATATACGAAATGCATGCATATGTATACGTAACAAATGAGTCTACGTAAAAAAATATGCATACTGCCTATAAAGTATTATACATACTACCAAAATAGTTTTATATACTTCATACTACATGTACGTACTCTTTGGTATGATAGATACTCTCTAGATTATGAGAAACACACGTGGGTGTAACTACACCCGGGTGTAGTATGAATATGTAAATACTTCCTACCCCTGGGTGTAGTTACACCTATATATATATATATATATCAGCACTATTCTGCAACCGGTTGCAGAATAATATTCTGAGCACCGACTTGTACTTTCCTGGACACAAGGTTGTACTTTCCGGATAACAGGGTTCAACTTTCTGTCGAACTTACCTGAACTTCCCGTTTTTTCAGAGGTACTGATTATACCTTAATTTTCTCAACCATTTGTCGGAACAATGCAAATGATATACCGTTGGATAGATAATGAAAAACCGCAACTTTTTCATGTTCGCACTTTTCACAGATTTTGCACAGTTTAAATTTAATTTTGAAAATACGAAAACGCTTCTATATGGCCAGAAAACGAACTTTTAGTTCGTTTTTTGAATCGCTTATCAAAACTGTGCAAATGATATACCGTTGGAAAGATAACGAAATTTCACAACTTTTTCATGTTTTATGTTTTTTCGAAATCCTCACAGTTTTTGAATTATTTTGAAAAAACTGAAACTCGGACGTACTCAAAAAACGAGCGGACAGTAATTTGGATGATTTGTTTCAACCGTATGTCGGAATGATGCAAATGATATGGCGTTGGAAAGCTATGGACTAGGCGCAACTTTCTTATTCGAATTGTTGTCTCTAATTCCTTATAGTTTAAGAACTAACTCGAATTACTGTCCGCCCATTTTATGTGATGGGCACCGAATGATTTTTCCCGCGATTTTCATGCGGTATATTTAAACAATGCAAATTATATACGGTTGGAAAGGTGTCAAAATGGCGCATCTTTTTCGTATCTACTATTTTTGCCAAATCCAAACGGTTTAAAAGTAATTTTAGAAGTTTTGAAATCATATTTCCGGTATATTTTGTGGGATAACGAGTTGAATTTGATGGATTAGATCCATTTATTTGTTGTAAAATGTTGGAGGTAATGAAATTAGACATATAGTCTATCATATAATGCTTTTGGTGACAATGATTGAAGTGGTTGGTGATCAATTCGATGAGATTTGGACAATAGATTTCCGCCCCGTAAAAACAGAGCGCTGAACTTCCCTCGACACGAACTTGTACTTATCTGGAAATGTGGTTGTACTTCTTGGTGCGGTTTCATGAAAGTGTTCAGTAAAACAGAGCTATAATTTTCACCACACAACATGTGCAGCACAATCACGCGCATCTGAAGTTCTCGCGACATGTCCTTGTACTTCTTGGCCTTCGTGGTTGTACTTCCAGAAATGTTTCTATACTAGTGTGTTTTACAATAACTAAACATGTGTTTCAGAATGATAGTTTTAGATTTTCCCTAGCCTCTATTTAAGTTATTCTGCACTTCCTGGATCTTAATATTTGAACTTCCCAACATTGATATGTGAACTTATGTGTGAGTATTTTCTTTGTACAATTTGCAGTTCCTGTAATTACTGCTTGTACTTCCTGTAGTCTCCGCTTGTACTTCTCGGAATAACACTTTGTACTTCCTCACAGATGACTGGATTACTTTGCTTTTCCTACATTTGGATTTTGTCAGTTTCTTGTACTTCCTATATTAAGTGGGTGTACTGCTGTTGTCGAATGGTTGTACTTCTCTCCGTCAACTATTTGAATTTCCTCTTGGGTGATGGGATTATTTCGTTTTTTTACATTTGGATTTTTTTGGTTTTCTTACGTGTTGAACGGTTGTACTTCTCGTCATCAACTATTTGAACTTCCTTGGGGGTGATGAGATTATTTCGTTTTTACTACCCTTGGATTTTGTCGGTTTTCTTGTACTTCCTATAATAAGTGCTTGTACTGCTCGTTTCGAATAGTTGTACTTCTCGGCGCGGTTTCACGAAAGTTTCTTCTTTGTATTTCAACTATAATTTTCTTGTACGGTGTCCGTTCGGGGTCCACGACCATACAAAATGCTCAGCACAACCACACGTTTGATACTTCTTGCGCAGCTGAACTTCCCGCTGATGGCGTGTATTTCACACGTTCGTTGGGGAACCCCAAGAGGAAGGTATGATGCGCACAGCAGCAAGTTTTCCCTCAGAAAGAAACCAAGGTTTATCGAACCAGGAGGAGCCAAGAAGCACGTTGAAGGTTGATGGCGGCGGGATGTAGTGCGGCGCAACACCGGAGATTCCGGCGCCAACGTGGAACCTGCACAACACAACCAAAGTACTTTGCCCCAACGAAACAGTGAGGTTGTCAATCTCACCGGCTTGCTGTAACAAAGGATTAACCGTATTGTGTGGAAGATGATTGTTTGCAGAGAAAACAGTAAAAACAAGTATTGCAAGCACATTTGTATTTCAAGTATTAAAGAATGGACCGGGGTCCACAGTTCACTAGAGGTGTCTCTCCCATAAGATAAAAGCATGTTGGGTGAACAAATTACAGTCGGGCAATTGACAAATAGAGAGAGCATAACAATGCACATACATGTCATGATAAGTACGAGTGAGATTTAATTGGGCATTACGACAAAGTACATAGACCGCCATCCAACTGCATCTATGCCTAAAAAGTCCACCTTCAGGTTATCATCCGAACCCCTTCCAGTATTAAGTTGCTAAGCAACATACAATTGCATTAAGTATGGTGCGTAATGTAATCAACAACTACATCCTCGGACATAGCGCCAATGTTTTATCCCTAGTGGCAACAGCACAACACAACCTTAGAACTTTCTGGTCATTGTCCCATGTGTCAATGCGGGCATGAACCCACTATCGAGCATAAATACTCCCTCTTGGAGTTAAGAGCAAAAACTTGGCCAGAGCCTCTACTAATAACGGAGAGCATGCAAGATCATAAACAACACATATGCAATAACTTGATAATTAACATAACATGGTATTCTCTATCCATCGGATCCCGACAAACACAACATAGAGTATTACGGATAGATGATCTTGATCATGTTAGGCAGCTCACAAGATCCAACAATGAAGCACAATGAGGAGAAGACAACCATCTAGCTACTGCTATGGACCCATAGTCCAGGGGTGAACTACTCACTCATCACTCCGGAGGCGACCATGGCGGTGTAGAGTCCTCCGGGAGATGAATCCCCTCTCCGGCAGGGTGCCGGAGGAGATCTCCAGAATCCCCCGAGATGGGATTGGCGGCGGCGGCGTCTCTGGAAGGTTTTCCGTATCGTGGTTTTTCGCATCAGGGGTTTCGCGACGAAGGCTTTAAGTAGGCGGAAGGGCAACGTGGGGGCTGACGAGGGGCCCACACCATAGGGCGGCGCGGGCCCCCCCTTGGCCGCGCCGCCTTGTGGTGTCGCCACCTCGTGGCCCCACTTCGTATGCTCTTCGGTCTTCTGGAAGGTTCGTGGCAAAATAGGACCCTGGGATTGATTTCGTCCAATTCCGAGAATATTTCGTTACTAGGATTTCTGAAACCAAAAATAGCAGAAAACGAGCAATCGACACTTCGGCATCTTGTTAATAGGTTAGTTCCAGAAAATGCACGAATATGACATAAAGTGTGCATAAAACATGTAGGTATCATCAATAATATGGCATGGAACATAAGAAATTATCGATACGTCGGAGATGTATCAAGCATCCCCAAGCTTAGTTCTGCTCGTCCCGAGCAGGTAAAACGATAACAAAGATAATTTCTGAAGTGACATGCCATCATTACCTTGATCATACTATTTGTAAACATATGTAATGAATGCAGCGATCAAAACAATGGTAATGACATGAGTAAACAAGTGAATCATAAAGCAAAGACTTTTCATGAATAGTACTTCAAGACAAGCATCAATAAGTCTTGCATAAGAGTTAACTCATAAAGCAATAAATCAAAGTAAAGGCATTGAAGCAACACAAAGGAAGATTAAGTTTCAGCGGTTGCTTTCAACTTGTAACATGTATATCTCATGGATAATTGTCAACATAGAGTAATATAACAAGTGCAATATGCAAGTATGTAGGAATCAATGCACAGTTCACACAAGTGTTTGCTTTTTGAGGTGGAGAGAGATAGGTGAACTGACTCAACATAAAAGTAAAGAGAATGGTCCTTCAAAGAGGAAAGCATCGATTGCTATATTTGTGCTAGAGCTTTTATTTTGAAAACATGAAACAATTTTGTCAACGGTAGTAATAAAGCATATGAGTTATGTAAATTATATCTTACAAGTTGCAAGTCTCATGCATAGTATACTAATAGTGCCCGCACCTTGTCCTAATTAGCTTGGACTACCGGATCTTTGCAATGCACATGTTTTAACCAAGTGTCACAATGGGGTACCTCCATGCCGCTCGTACAAAGGTCTAAGGAGAAAGCTCGCATTTTGGATTTCTCGCTTTTGATTATTCTCAACTTAGACATCCATACCGGGACAACATGGAAAACAGATAATGGACTCCTCTTTAATGCATAAGCATGTGGCAACAATTATTATTCTCATATGAGATTGAGGATATATGTCCAAAACTGAAACTTCCACCATGATTCATGGCTTTAGTTAGCGGCCCAATGTTCTTCTCTAACAATATGCATGCTCCAACCATAAAGGTGGTAGATCTCTCTTACTTCGGACAAGACGGACATGCATAGCAACTCACATGATATTCAACAAAGAATAGTTGATGGCGTCCCCAGAAGCATGGTTATCGCACAACAAGCAACTTAATAAGAGATAAAGTGCATAAGTACATATTCAATACCACAATAGTTTTTAGGCTATTTGTCCCATGAGCTATATATTGTAAAGGCGAATGATGGAATTTTAAAGGTAGCACTCAAGCAATTTACTTTGGAATGGCGGAGAAATACCATGTAGTAGGTAGGTATGGTGGACACAAATGGCATAGTGGTTGGCTCAAGTATTTTGGATGCATGAGAAGTATTCCCTCTCGATACAAGGTTTAGGCTAGCAAGGTTATTTGAAACAAACACAAGGATGAATGCTGCAGCAAAACTCACATAAAAGACATATTGTAAACATCATAAGACTCTACACCGTCTTCCTTGTTGTTCAAAACTCAATACTAGATATTATCTAGACTCTAGAGAAACCAAATATGCAAACCAAATTAGCAAGCTCTAAGTATTTCTTCATTAATGGGTGCAAAGTATATGATGCAAGAGATTAAACATGAGCACAACAATTGCCAAGTATCAAATTATCCAAGACATTTTTAGAATTACTACATGTAGTATTTTCCAATTCCAACCATATAACAATTTAACGAAGAAGAAACTTCGCCATGAATACTATGAGTAGAGCCTAAGGACATACTTGTCCATATGCTACAGCGGAGCGTGTCTCTCTCCCACAAAGTGAATGCTAGGATCCATTTTATTCAAACAAAACAAAAACAAAAACAAACCGACGCTCCAAGCAAAGTGCATAAGATGTGACGGAATAAAAATATAGTTTCAGGGGAGGAACCTGATAATGTTGTCGATGAAGAAGGGGATGCCTTGGGCATCCCCAAGCTTAGACGCTTGAGCCTTCTTAAAATATGCAGGGGTGAACCACCGGGGCATCCCCAAGCTTAGAGCTTTCACTCTCCTTGATCATACTGCATCATACTCCTCTCTTGATCCTTGAAAACTTCCTCCACACCAAACTCGAAACAACTCATTAGAGGGTTAGTGCACAATAAAAATTAACATGTTCAGAGGTGACACAATCATTCTTAACACTTCTGGACATTGCATAAAGCTACTGGACATTAATGGATCAAAGAAATTCATCCAACATAGCAAAAGAGGCAATGCGAAATAAAAGGCAGAATCTGTCAAAACAGAACAGTCCGTAAAGATGGATTTTATTAGGCCACCAGACTTGCTCAAATGAAAATGCCCAAATTGAATGAAAGTTGCGTACATATCTGGGGATCATGCACGTAAATTGGCTTAATTTTCAGAGCTACCTACAGGGAGGTAGACCCAGATTCGTGACAGCAAAGAAATCTGGAACTGCGCAGTAATCCAAATCTAGTACTTACTTTACTATCAAAGACTTTACTTGGCACAAAAAAACTCAAAACTAAGATAAGGAGAGGTTGCTACAGTAGTAAACAACTTCCAAGACTCAAATATAAAACAAAAATACTGTAGTAAAAACATGGGTTGTCTCCCATAAGCGCTTTTCTTTAACGCCTTTCAGCTAGGCGCAGAAAGTGTATATCAAGTATTATCGAAGGGTGGTGCATCTACAGCGGGGTTTGGAGTTTTCTCAACCATGCATAGTATATTGGATACATAAGTTTCAGCGTCTCCCTTCTCATTAGTCTTGGGCTTGCTACTCTCATCGAACAAATTTTCAGGAACAAGCCAAGCATAGTTATGTTCTAGTGCATCATTCATAGCTAGGAGTTTACATGGTATTGGTGCTTTGATCTCCCCACCATCATTAATATTATTAGTATACCTTATTCTATCCATGTCCATTTTTTCAAGGAGACCAAAAAAATTAGTATGAGAACCAAGCATATTAAATTTAGCAAAAACCTTTCTAGCCTCTCTTGCTAGACCACCAAATTCTCTATGAAGGGTTTCTAAAACAAAATCTTTCTTTTCCCCCTCTTCCATATCACCAAGTGTAAGAAACATGTGTTGGATTATAGGATTGAGATTAACAAATTTAGTTTCCAACAAGCGAACTAAATGCGCAGCAGCAATTTCATAAGTAGGAGCAAGTTCTACCAAGTGTCTATCTTCAAAATCTTCAACAGTACTAACATGACTGAAGAATTCTTCTATATTGTTTCTCCCAATGATAGACCCGCGTCCTACCGGTATGTTTTTTGTGGTAAAATTAAAAGGAAACATGATGAATCAAGTAAAGTAAATGCAAGTAACTAATTTTTTTGTGTTTTTGATATAGCAAACAAGACGAGTAAATAAAGTAAAACTAGCAACTAATTTTTTTGTGTTTTGATATAATGCAGCAAACAAAGTAGTAAATAAAATAAAGCAAGACAAAAACAAAGTAAAGAGATTGAGAAGTGGAGACTCCCCTTGCAGCGTGTCTTGATCTCCCCGGCAACGGCGCCAGCAAATATGCTTGATGGCGTGTATTTCACACGTTCGTTGGGGAACCCCAAGAGGAAGGTATGATGCGCACAGCAGCAAGTTTTCCCTCAGAAAGAAACCAAGGTTTATCGAACCAGGAGGAGCCAAGAAGCACGTTGAAGGTTGATGGCGGCGGGATGTAGTGCGGCGCAACACCGGAGATTCCGGCGCCAACGTGGAACCTGCACAACACAACCAAAGTACTTTGCCCCAATGAAACAGGTGAGGTTGTCAATCTCACCGGCTTGCTGTAACAAAGGATTAACCGTATTGTGTGGAAGATGATTGTTTGCAGAGAAAACAGTAAAAACAAGTATTGCAGCAGATTTGTATTTCAGTATTAAAGAATGGACCGGGGTCCACAGTTCACTAGAGGTGTCTCTCCCATAAGATAAAAGCATGTTGGGTGAACAAATTACAGTCGGGCAATTGACAAATAGAGAGAGCATAACAATGCACATACATGTCATGATAAGTACGAGTGAGATTTAATTGGGCATTACGACAAAGTACATAGACCGCCATCCAACCGCATCTATGCCTAAAAAGTCCACCTTCGAGGTTATCATCCGAACCCCTTCCAGTATTAAGTTGCTAAGCAACGAGACAATTGCATGAAGTATGGTGCGTAATGTAATCAACAACTACATCCTCGGACATAGCGCCAATGTTTTATCCCTAGTGGCAACAAGCACAACACAACCTTAGAACTTTCGTCACTCGTCCCGGTGTCAATGCGGGCATGAACCCACTATCGAGCATAAATACTCCCTCTTGGAGTTAAGAGCAAAAACTTGGCCAGAGCCTCTACTAATAACGGAGAGCATGCAAGATCATAAACAACACATATGCAATAACTTGATAATTAACATAACATGGTATTCTCTATCCATCGGATCCCGACAAACACAACATAGAGTATTACGGATAGATGATCTTGATCATGTTAGGCAGCTCACAAGATCCAACAATGAAGCACAATGAGGAGAAGACAACCATCTAGCTACTGCTATGGACCCATAGTCCAGGGGTGAACTACTCACTCATCACTCCGGAGGCGACCATGGCGGTGTAGAGTCCTCCGGGAGATGAATCCCCTCTCCGGCAGGGTGCCGGAGGAGATCTCAGAATCCCCCGAGATGGGATTGGCGGCGGCGGCGTCTCTGGAAGGTTTTCCGTATCGTGGTTTTTCGCATCAGGGGTTTCGCGACGGAGGCTTTAAGTAGGCGGAAGGGCAACGTGGGGGCTGACGAGGGGCCCACACCATAGGGCGGCGCAGGCCCCCCCTTGGCCGCGCCGCCTTGTGGTGTCGCCACCTCGTGGCCCCACTTCGTATGCTCTTCGGTCTTCTGGAAGGTTCGTGGCAAAATAGGACCCTGGGACTTGATTTCGTCCAATTCCGAGAATATTTCGTTACTAGGATTTCTGAAACCAAAAACAGCGAGAAAACAAGAATCGGCACTTCGGCATCTTGTTAATAGGTTAGTTCCAGAAAATGCACGAATATGACATAAAGTGTGCATAAAACATGTAGGTATCATCAATAATATGGCATGGAACATAAGAAATTATCGATACGTCGGAGACGTATCACCCGCGACAAGTCCGTGTACTTCTTGGCCTTCTTGGTTGTACTTCTCGGAAATGTTTTAATATTAGTGTGTTCTACAAATACTAAACATGCGTGTTTTTGAATGATAATTTTAGGTTGTCCCTACACTCTATTTACGAGATTATGCGCTTCTCGAATCTTAATATTCGAACTTCACAACGTTGCTATGTGAGCTTATGTGGGAGTATATTCTTTGAATACTTTTAGTTCCTGTAATTACCGCTTGTACTTCATGTAGTCTCTGCTTGTTCTTCTCGAAATCACAGCTTGTACTTCCTCGCAGATGATTGGATTATTTTGTTTTTCTACATTTGGAGTTTGTCGGGTTTGTTGTACTTCCTATATTAACTGGTTGTACTGCTCGTGTCGAATGGTTGTACTTCTCGTTGCCAAGTATATGAACTTCCTGGCGGGTTACGTGATTTTTTTTGTACATTTTGTTTTTGTCGGTTTTATTGTACTTCCTATATTACGTGGATGTACTGCTCGTGCTGAATGGTTGTACTTATCAACGTCAAGTATTTGAACTTCCTTGCGGGTGACGGTATTTTTTTCTTTTTTTCTTTGTACTTCTTGTAATTCCAATGATTTTTTATACTTTCGAATTGGAAGTTGTGTACTTTCCTGGTCGAAGTGGAAGTTGTCTTCTCTTCCTTCTCATAGTTGCATGTACTGCCATTATACGCATTTATACTTCCATGTAGATAATTCAAATATTTTGTTGTAATTCAATATAATTTTAGAATAACAAACTATTTGTACTTCTATTCCCGATGTCTTGTACTTCTGGACGTTGTGTACTTCCTGGACCGAGTGTACTTACTTAATCTACTAGATTGTACTTTTATAGATTTAATCTAGTTATACATCACAAAATATTTCCTTATACTTGCAATAGCAATCGATATGTATTTCTCAACTTTTATCAATTGAACTTCCAGCGTATTAAAAAAAAGTTTGTACTCCACAACAATTTTTAATTGAAGAATTTACTTTTTAATATAATAGTTTAAATTTATGGTAGTTGTTGGCTGGGCATTTTGTTTTACTACTTTAGCGATAGTCAATTTTCTTTTTAACGTGTAGTATTCTACCATAATTTTTGATGTTCGATTATTAGGAAATCGAAAATCATGGCTAAACTTTCTTGGCTCAATAATTGTACTTCCTACTAGTAGACATCTTCGCTGCTCATTATTGACATCAACAAATATCTACTACCTCCATTCTAATTTAATTAAGGTTGGACATCATGTATGTAGATGTACGCCATGTTGATTAAATCGGAATCTTTGCTATACACCATCTTAGAATATCTTCTTCCTAAACTTTCTTTAAATAGCAGCACGCGCTCAAAGAGAGGCAGCACCCGCATGCGTTCACAGAAACTGGCAGCTGCAGCGTCACGCGAGAGGTAGTGGTGATAGAGCTTAACAAGCATACCGTGTTTTGGACCACTTCTCTTCCTCATTTTCTGCTTGTTTTCCATTCTTAAATGTACGGCTTGGTAGTCACAGGAAATTGTACTTCCGATATATATTAATTCAGTTTGCTATTTTCGGATGCGCCACCTTTACTGCCAAAGCTAATGAAATTGTATTGCTAATACCAGTACATTTGTTCTTCTCTTCAGATTCCCATTTCTCTATTCTTCTCATACTGATGCGTTTCTCACATTATAAAAAATATCAAAACCAATCGGGATGAAAGAATAAAAAATTGACATAAAACACACAATCAGCACTTCGCAAGCATTCACTCGATGAAATGAATTAATCGGGTCATCTATTCTTTCTATTGTGCTTGCACTTATTTTTTCCACTGTCTGTACTGCCCAAACAGGATAAGGAGATGAAAAATCGCTGACAAGCCGAAGGCGGGCGCCGTGCTGGAAGGTGTGGGTCTTCTCCCCGGTCGGCTCCCTCCCCGAAAAGCTCCTCGCCGGCCTCACCCGGCTCCACGCGGCCGACATCCCGGACGGCGCCATCCTCTCCTCGCCCGAGACGACCACCACGACGCACCTGCAGAAGCTCGGCTTCTCGCCATCAATCGTGGAGCGGTTCCTGCGCTCGTTCCTCGCCGAGATATTCTCCGACCCGGCGATTGTTGTACATCTTCACCAGCGTGTGATGTACTTCCTAAATTAAGCCAATTGTACTTAGTTTGCCTAGTTACCGCATCATTTAATATAATTATGTACTTCATGAATGAGGGAATCATGATATTCAACCATTTCTCCGCTGGTTTGCAAAACATGGAATGCTGGATGCGGATCCTAAATCACTGGCCTTCTCTTTTTGATACAAACAAACTTGTACAGCCCAAGCTACAAAAGTTATACTTCTTGGCAAAAAATACTTGCGATTCCCGTTCTAGAAAAAAAAACGTGGAACAACCTGTACACAGATTAACAGAGAGAGGAAGAGGGGAACTGGGCGAGAAAACGGCCGCGGCTATGCTCGTCTGCCGGCAATAGCCAATAGCAGGAGGCATCCGTGCACGGTGAGCTGGTTCCGCCCATGGCGGCTGTCGATGGATCTCGGAGACAAGGGACCAAAGGCGGGAGGGGCCGGTGAGTGAGGAATCTCGCGGGGAGACATGGGGGCCGTGGGCGATGGTGGCCAGCCTCCTACAGCAGCAGAGATGGGGTAGAGCAAGGGGGCGAGGAGGTGCGAGCGGAAACACCGACGACATTGAAGAGTTGCGAGCGAGGTCCGCCACTGTCGAGGCGATGCAGGCGATGGCCGGAGATGGAAGGGCTCTGGCCGGGGCGCGAGGGGGTCCGGGAGATGCGCGGGCACCGGCTTGCCGCAGAGGAAGGCGGGGTAGCTATGCAGGAGGACGATGCGGTGGAGGTAGCTGGGGCCACGCTGGCGGCGGAGGAAGTCGGGGCGTGCCGGCGGATGGGGAAAAAGGAGCGGCGGAGGTAGCTGGGGCCACGCCGGCGACGGAGGAAGTTGGGGCGTGCCGGCGGAGGGGGGAAAGGAGGCCGGTGGAGGGGTTGGCCGGCTGGAGCTACCCCGTGCGGCTGCGTGCTGGAAGGAGGCGAGTGGCCTGGTTGGTCGGCGGGAGCTGCCCATCGCGTAGGTAGGTGGTAGGTGGGGAACGAGGACTTTTTTTTGTCGAACCGGTTCGGTGGTGTTTTCGCTGAGATTCCTTATAAGAGTTGTTTGGTGCTCAGAATATTATTTTGAGCACTGGTTTCATAATAGTGTGACCCTATATATATATAGGTAAACTAACTGGTGCACCATGGTGCCCGGGCACCATGAATTATAAAAGGAAACCTGCACAACAAACTGGGAAGTGATTTGTCTCTGTTTCTGATAATTGGAAAGTGCATTCTGTCTCCTGCTGATATTTGGAAGGTGATTTTCTCTCCTTTATACATCTATGATGCAATCTGGCACCCACGATGTAATTGTACGGTCATGATTTATGGTGCCCCAATTGAGCACCAAACTCAAACTTGCAAACTTGCATATTCTTGCTTGGTCACAACACATAAGTTATAATAATAATTAAAAAGAAAAAAATAGTTGCCTTTGCAATGTGATTGTGCCAAATAGATTAGACAACCAACCACAAACACTAAAGGTCAACAGCCAAACGCATACGAAAGTCATAAGGTAAGCTCCATAATACATGTTCAAGACAAAAGCCTAGAAACCATAAGAAAGGTAGCTCCACATCACAGTTCCACGACATCACATACGAATCATAAAACATAGATCAAGTCAGGACAGCTGCACCACTAGGTAATCATCCATGAGGTTGGGCTCAAGAGCGAAGACTGTGTGAATGCTGCAAAATGTGGCTCTTGCCTCACCCCACCCATACATCTTATCATGGAACCTTACCAAATCAGCATGAATCATCTTGACATAAACATAACTCCTCTCTCCATGTTGATGGGATTGAATAGTGCGCCAGTTGACTCTGTTATAATTCCTAAGGGAATAGCCGACGGTGTGCACACAACCATTCTTGGAAGAACGGTATCCACTGATTATCTTGTTATTGAATGTGTAGGAACAGGACAAATCACACTTGGAAGATCCCTGCTGAAACTATTGGGAGCAATCATAGATGTGGGAGAAGGCACCCTAAAATTCACCTCTACACCGGGAGGCAGACATGTATTCCCTAAACCAAAGAGTAAGAAAAAGAGTAAGAAGGGTAGGCGTAAAGCCCGAGGTAATGTTGATGCTTCATCTCTTGATAATACTTGATTTGCACTTTCTGCGCCTAGCTGAAAGGCGTTAAAGAAAAGCGCTTATGGGAGACAACCCATCATTTTACTACAGTACTTTTGTTTTATATTTGAGTCTTGGAAGTTGTTACTACTTTAGCAACCTCTCCTTATCTTTATTTTATTGCATTGTTGTGCCAAGTAAAGTCTTTGATAGCAATGTTGATACTAGATTTGGATTACTGCGCAGAAACAGATTTCTTACTGTCACGAAATTGAGCAGCCCCGTCTGTATATAACTCATAAAATTCTGCCAATTTACGTGCATGATCCTCAGATATGTACGCAACTTTCATTCAATTTGAGCATTTTCATCTGAGCAAGTTAAGTGCCTCTGTAAAATTTGTCTTTACGGACTGTTCTGTTTTGATAGATTCTGCCTGTTATTTCGCATTGCCTGTTTTGCTATGTTTGATGGATTTCTTTGTTCCATTAACTTTCAGTAGCTTTGTGTTAATAATGATTATGTCACCTCTGAATATGTGAATTTTTGATTATGCACTAACCCTCTAATGAGTTTGTTTCGAGTTTGGTGTGGAGGAAGTTTTCAAGGGTCAAGAGAGGAGGATGATACAATATGATCAAGAAGAGTGAAAAGTCTAAGCTTGGGGATGCCCCCGTGGTTCATCCCTGCATATTTCGAGAAGACTCAAGCATCTAAGCTTGGGGATGCCCAAGGCATCCTCTTCTTCATCGACAACTTATCAGGTCACCTCTAGTGAAACTATATTTTTCTTCAGTCACATCTTATGTGCTTTACTTGGAGCGTTTGTTTGCTTTTATTTTTGTTTTTGTTTGAATAAACTCAGATCCTAGCATTCTTTGTTTGGGAGAGAGACACGCTCCGCTGTTTCGTATGAACACATATGTTCTTAGCTTTATTCTTAATGTTCATTGCGAAGGTTGAACTACTTCGTTCATTGATATATGGTTGGAAACGGAAAATGCCGCATGTGGTAATTGGTATATTTTCTTGAATAATTTGATACTTGGCAATTGTTGTGCTCATATAGATCATGTTTAAGCTCTTGCATCATGTACTTTGCACCTATTAATGAAGAACTACATAGAGCTTGTTAAAATTTGGTTTGCATGATTGGTCTCTCTAAGGTCTAGATATTTTCTCGGTTAAGGTGTTTGAACAACAAGGAAGACGAGTGTAGAGTCTTATAATGCTTGCAATATGTTCTTATGTAAGTTTTGTCTGTACCGGTTCATACTTGTGTTTGCTTCAAACAACCTTGCTAGCCAAAGCCTTGTACTGAGAGGAAATACTTCTCGTGCATCCAAAACCTTGAGCCAACACCTATGCCATTTGTGTCCACCATACCTACCTACTACATGGTATTTTTCTGCCATTCCAAGTAAATACTTCATGTGCTACCTTTAAACAATTCAAAAGTTATTACCTCTTATTTGTGTCAATGTTTTATAGCTCATGAGGAAGTATGTGGTGTTTTATCTTTCGATCTTGTCATTTACTTCGGACGGACTTTCACCAATGGACTAGTGGCTCATCCGCTTATCCAATAATTTTGCAAAAAGAGCCGGCAATGGGGTTCCCAGCCCCGATTAATTAACTTGCATTAATAATTCTCTTCACATGCTTTGCCCTGATCAATCAGTGAGCAACTTAATTTTGCAAAAAGAAAAAGAAAAGAAAAAAATATAGACACTCCTCCATGGTATGAGATTGTTGGAAGGCACCCGAGGATTCGGTTAGCCATGGCTTGAGAAAGGAAAGGTGGGGAGGAGTGTCATCCATAAATAATAAATGCATGTGTAAACAAAAGAGAAGAGGGATGATCTACCATGGTGGTAGAAATAACGTCCTTCATGGGAGCCGCTCTTGAAAGTCTGGTTGATAAGGTAGTTAGAGTACCCACTACCATTCGTTGACAACAACAAACACCTCTCAAAACTTTACTTTTATTCTCTCTATATGATTTCAAAACTTGAAAGCTCTAGCACATGATTTAATCCCTGCTTCCCTCTGCAAAGGGCCATTCTTTTACTTTATTGTTGAGTCAGTCTACCTATTCTTTCTATCTTAGAAGCAAACACTTGTGTTAACTGTGTGCATTGATTCCTACATATTTGCTTATTTGCAATCATCATATTACTTTGTGTTGACAATTATCCATGAGATATACATGTTGAAGTTGAAAGCAACTGCTGAAACTTAAATCTTCCTTTGTGTTGCTTCAAACCTCTCTACTAAGAATTTATTGCCTTATGAGTTAACTCCTATGCAAGTCTTATCGATGCTTGTCTTGAAAGTACTATTCATGAAAAGTCTTTGCTATATGATTCAGTTGTTTAATCATTGTCTTTACCATTGCTTCGAATCACTTCATTCACTTCATATGCTTTACAATAGTATTGATCAAGATTATGATAGCATGTCACTTCAGAAATTATCCTTGTTATCGTTTACCTACTCGAGGGCGTGTAGGAACTAAACTTGGGGATGCTTGATACGTCTCAAACGTATCTATAATTTCTTATGTTCCATGCTACTTTTATGATGATACTCACATGTTTTATACACATTATATGTCATTATTATGCATTTTCCGACACTAACCTATTGACGAGATGCCGAAGAGCCGATTCTTTGTTTTCTGCTGTTTTTGGTTTCAGAAATCCTACAAAGGAAATATTCTCGGAATTGGACGAAATCAACGCCCAGGATCTTATTTTTCCACGAAGCTTCCAGAAGTCCGAAAGGGAAACGAAGTGGGACGACGAGGCGGCCACACAGTAGGGCGGCGCGGCCCAGGCCCTGGCCGCGCGGCCCTAGCGTGTGGGCCCCTCGTGGCGCCCCCTGACCTACCCTTCCGCCTACATAAGCCTTCGTCGAGAATAACTCCAGTACCGAGAGCCACGATACGGAAAACCTTACTGTGACACCGCCGCCGCCAATCCCATCTCGGGGGATTCAGGAGATCGCCTCCAGCACCCTGCCGGAGAGGGGAATCATCTCCCGGAGGACTCTTCATCGCCATGATCGCCTCCGGATCGATGTGTGAGTAGTTCACCCCTGGACTATGGGTCCATAGCAGTAGCTAGATGGTCGTCTTCTCCTCATTGTGCTATCATGTTAGATCTTGTGAGCTGCCTATCATGATCAAGATCGTCTATTTGTAATCCTACATGTTGTGTTTGTTGGGATCCGATGAATATTGAATACTATGTCAAGTTGATTATCAATCTATCATATGTGTTGTTTATGTTCTTGCATGCTCTCCGTTGCTAGTAGAGGCTCGGCCAAGTTGATACTTGTAACTCCAAGAGGGAGTATTTATGCTCGATAGTGGGTTCATGCCTCCATTAAATGCGGGACGAGTGACAGAAAGTTGTAAGGTTGTGGATGTGCTGTTGCCACTAGGGATAAAACATCGATGCTTTGTCTAAGGATATTTGTGTTGATTACATTACGCACCATACTTAATGCAATTGTCTGTTGCTTGCAATTTAATACCGGAAGGGGTTCGGATGATAACCTGAAAGTGGACTTTTTAGGCATAGATGCATGCTGGATAGCGGTCTATGTACTTTGTCATAATTCCCTGATTAAATCTCATAGTACTCATCATGATATATGTATGTGCATTGTTATGCCTTCTTTATTTGTCAATTGCCCAACTGTAATTTGTTCACCCAACATGCTATTTATCTTATGGGAGAGACACCACTAGTGAACTGTGGACCCCGGTCCATTCTTTACATCTGAAATACAATCTACTGCAATTGTTCTTTACTTTTCTTCGCAAACAAACATCATCTTCCACACTATACGGTTAATCCTTTGTTTACAGCAAGCCGGTGAGATTGACAACCTCACTGTTACGTTGGGGCAAAGTACTTTGATTGTGTTGTGCAGGTTCCACGTTGGCGCCGGAATCCCTGGTGTTGCGCCGCACTACACTCCGTCACCAACAACCTTCACGTGATCCTTGACTCCTACTGGTTCGATAAACCTTGGTTTCTTACTGAGGGAAAACTTGCTACTGTTAGCATCACACCTTCCTCTTGGGGTTCCCAACGGACGTGTGTTAATTGCACGCATCAAATACCAATAGTGCCCGCACCTTGTCCTAATTAGCTTGGATTAACATGGATTATCATTGCATAACATATGTTTCAACCAAGTGTCACAAAGGGGTACCTCTATGCCACCTGTACAAGGGTCTAAGGAGAAAGTTCGCATTGGATTTCTCGCTTTTGATCATTCTCAACTTAGACACCCATACCGGGACAACATAGACAACAGATAATGGACTCCTCTTTTTAATGCTTAAGCATTTAACAACAGATAATATTCTCATAAGAGATTGAGGATTTGTGTCCAAACTGAAACTTCCACCATGATTCATGGCTTTAGTTAGCGACCCAATGTTCTTCTCTAACAATATGTATACTCAAACCATTTGATCATGAAAATCTCCCTTACTTCAGACAAGACGAACATGCATAGCAACTCACATGATATTCAACAAAGGAATAGTTGATGGCGTCCCCAGAAACATGGTTACCGCTCAACAAGCAACTTATAAGAAATAAGACACATAGCAACATATTCATCACCACAATAGTTTTTTAGGCTACTTTCCCATGAGCTATATATTGCAAAGACAAAGAATGGAATTTAAAGGTAGCACTCAAGTAATGTACTTTGGAATGGCAGAGAAATACCATGTAGTAGGTAGGTATGGTGGACACAGATGGCATAGTTTTTGGCTCAAGGATTTGGATGCACGAGAAGTAATCCCTCTCAATACAAGGCTTAGGCTAGCAAGGTTGTTTGAAGCAAACTCAAGTATAAACCGGTACAGCAAAACTTACATAAGAACATATTGCAAGCATTATAAGACTGTACACTGTCTTCCTTGTTGTTCAAAACACCTTAACCAAAAAATATCTAGACTTAGAGAGACCAATCATGCAAACCAAATTTTAACAAGCTCTATGTAGTTCTTCATTAATAGGTGCAAAGTACATGATGCAAGAGCTTAAACATGATCTAATTGAGCAAAACAATTGACAAGTATCAAATTATTCAAGACCATATACCATTTACCACATGAAGCATTTTCTGTTTCCAACCATATAGCAATGAACGAAGCAGTTTCAACCTTCGCCATGAACATTAAAAGTAAAGCTATGAACACATGTGTTCATATGAACGAGCGGAGCGCGTCTCTCTCCCACACAAGCATGAATTTATTCAGAGAATGAAAATAACAAAACGAAAATAAAAGCACACAGACGCTCCAAGTAAAGCACATAAGATGTGACGGAATAAAAATATAGTTTCACTAGAGGTGGCCTGATAAGTTGTCGATGAAGAAGGGGATGCCTTGGGCATCCCCAAGCTTAGATGCTTGAGTCTTCTTGAAATATGCAGGGATGAACCACGGGGGCATCCCCAAGCTTAGACTTTTCACTCTTCTTGATCATATTATATCATCCTCCTCTCTTGACCCTTGAAAACTTCCTCCACACCAAACTCAAAACAATCTAATTAGAGGGTTAGTGCATAATCAAAAATTCACATGTTCAGAGGTAACACAATCATTCTTAACACTTCTGGACATTGCCCAAAGCTACTGGAAGTTAATGGAACAAAGAAATCCATTCAACATAGCAAAAGAGGCAATGCGAAATAAAAGGCAGAATCTGTCAAAACAGAACAGTCCGTAAAGACGAATTTTTCTGGGGCACTTAACTTGGTCAGATGAAAAAGCTCAAATTGAATGAAAGTTGCGTACATATCTGAGGATCACGCACGTAAATTGGCAGAATTTTCTGAGTTACCTACAGACGTGGCTGCTCAATTTCGTGACAGTAAGAAATCTGTTTCTGCGCAGTAATCCAAATCTAGTATCAACCCTACTATCAAAGACTTCACTTGGCACAACAATGCAATAAAGTAAAGATAAGGAGAGGTTGCTACAGTAGTAACAACTTCCAAGACACAAATATAAAACAAAAATTGCTATAGTAAAATAAACACATGGGTTATCTCCCAAGAAGTGCTTTCTTTATAGCCATTAAGATGGGCTCAGTAATTTTAATGATGCTCACATAAGAATGAGAATTGAAGCAAAGAGAGCATCAAGAAGCAAATTCAAAACACATTTAAGTCTAACCCACTTCTTATGAAAAGGAATCTTGTAAATAAACAAATTCATGAAGAGCAAAGTGACAAGCATAGGAAGATAAAACACGAGTAACTTCAAGATTTTCAGCATGTAGAGAGGTGTTTTAGTAACATGAAAATTTCTACCACCATATTTTCCTCCCTCATAATAATTTCCAGTAGCATCATGAACAAACTCAACAATATAACTATCACATGAAGCATTCTTATTTTCATGCATAAAATAATTACTACTCCCAACATAAGCATAGTCATTCTTATTAATTGTAGTGGGAGCAAATTCAACAAAGTAGCTATCAGTATCACCATAATCATCAAATATAGGAGGCATAGTATAATCATCATTAATTTTCTCCTCAATAGTAGGTGGATGATAGTCATCATTATAATCACCATATATAGGAGGTAAAGTATCATCAAAGTAAATTTTCTCCTCAATGCTTGGGGGACTAAAAATATCATGCTCGTCAAAACCAGCTTCCCCAAGCTTAAATTCTTCCATAGCATTATCAACAATGGTGTTCATACTAATAACATTGCTACTAGCATGCAAATAAGGTTCCATAGGTTTTTTAATTGTCGCATCACACAATTTATGTCTTAACTCAGGAAATAGATTAAGAAGCTCACTGTTATTTTCCATTATGCCTAACTAGTGAACAAGAAACAAAAAGATGCAATTGCAGGATCTAAAGGAGATAGCTTCGAGCACTCACACACCGGCAACAGTGCTTCTGTTCTTGTAGACAGTGTTGGGCCTCCAAGAGCAGAGGTTTGTAGAACAGCAGCAAGTTTCCCTTAAGTGGATCACCCAAGGTTTATCGAACTCAGGGAGGAAGAGGTCAAAGATATCCCTCTCAAGCAACCCTGCAATCACAATACAAGAAGTCTCTTGTGTCCCCAACACACCTAATACAGTTGTCAGATGTATAGGCGCACTAGTTCGGCGAAGAGATAGTAAAACACAGGTGGTATAGATGGTAGTAATATTGCAGGAAGTAAAGATGCAGTAAAACAGTAAACAAGCGGTGCCAGAAAATAGCTTAGTTGGCGTGGGAAGCAATTCTCTGTGGTGTAACTTTCTATTCGGAAGCAAGGCCTGGGGATCATACTTTCACTAGTGGACACTCTCAACATTGATCACATAACTGAATAAACAAATACTACTTTCTCTACACTCTCTTGTTGGATGACAAACACCATTCATTGTGTAGGGCTACAAGAGCATCTCAATGCCGGAGTTAACAAGCTCCACAACATTCGATGTTCATATTTAGATAACCTTAGAGTGCATAATAGATCATTGCAATTTAGACCGAGAACTAACATAGCGCACACACTGTCACCATTACACTATGAAGGGGGGAATAGATCACATCAATACTATCATAGTAATAGTTAACTCCATAATCTACAAGAGATCACAATCATAGCTTATACCAAGTACTACATGATGCACACACTGTCACCATTACATCATGAAGGAGGAATAGACTACTTTAATAACATCACTAGAGTAGCACATAGATGATATTCAACTAGATCACAAAGCTCATGATCACATAAAGATCACATGGGAGAGAGAGATGAACCACATAGCTACCGGTACAGCCCTTAGCCTCGAGGGAGAACTACTCCTTCCTCATCATGGGAGACAGCAGCAGCGATGAAGATGGCGGTGGTGTCGATGGAGATGCCTTCCGGGGGCACTTCCCCGTCCCGGCGGCGTGCCGAAACAGAGACTTCTGTCCCCCGAATCTTGGCTTCGCGATGGCGGCGGCTCTGGAACTTTTCTCGTATTGTGGCTTATCCCCTTAGGGTTTTCGCGACAGAGTCCTTAAGTAGGCGGAAGGGCAGCCTCGGAGGGGACCTGGTGGGACCACACAATAGGGGGGCGCGCCCCACCCCTTGGCCGCGCCGCCCTGGCGTGTGGGGCCCCCTGGCTCCCCTCTGGTCTCTCTCCGGTGTTCTGGAAGCTTCGTGGAAAAATAAGATACTGGGCGTTGATTTCGTCCAATTCCGAGAATATTTCCTTACTAGGATTTCTGAAACCAAAAACAGTAGACAATAGGAACTGGCACTTCGGCATCTCGTCAATAGGTTAGTTCCGGAAAATGCATCAAAACGACATAAAGTGTGAGCAAAACATGTAGGTGTTGTCATAAAACTAGCATTGAACATAAGAAATTATAGATACGTTGGTGACGTATCAAGCATCCCCAAGCTTAGTTCCTACTCGCCCTCGAGTAGGTAAACGATAACAAGGATAATTTCTTAAGTGACATGCTACCAACATAATCTTAATCATACTATTG
Organism: Lolium rigidum; assembly: GCF_022539505.1. Classification (NCBI taxonomy): domain Eukaryota; kingdom Viridiplantae; phylum Streptophyta; class Magnoliopsida; order Poales; family Poaceae; genus Lolium; species Lolium rigidum. The sequence continues at coordinate 104,500,631 of NC_061511.1, forward strand.
TAAAGCATATGAGATGAATGAAGTGATTCAAAGCAATGGTAAAGATGATGATTAAACAACTGAATCATATCGCAAAGACTTTTCATGAATAGTACTTTCAAGACAAGCATCAATAAGTCTTGCATAAGAGTTAACTCATAAAGCAATAGTTTGAAAGTAAAAAGCATTGAACCAACACAAAGGATGATTAAGTTTCAGCAATTGCTTTCAACTTTTAACATGTATATCTCATGGAAAATTGTCAACATAAAGCAATATAACAAGTGCAATAGGTAAACATGTAAGAATCAATGCACACAGTTGACACAAGTGTTTGCTCCTAAGATAGAAAGAATAGGTAAACTGACTCAACAATAAAGTAAAAGATAGGCCCTTCGCAGAGGGAAGCATGGATTACTATTTTTGTGCTAGAGCTTTTATTTTGAAAACATAGAAACAATTTTGTCAACGGTAGTAATAATCAATATGTGTTATGCATAATACATCTTATAAGTTGCAAGTCTCATGCATAGAATGCCAATAGTGCCCGCACCTTGTCCTAATTAGCTTGTATATGCTTCTCTATTTGTCAATTGCCCAACTGTAATTTGTTCACCCAACATGCTATTTATCTTATTGGAGAGACACCACTAGTGAACTGTGGACCCCGGTCCATTCTTTACATCTGAAATACAACCTACTGCAATCATTGTTCTCTTTTGTTTTCTGCAAGCAAACATAATTCTCCACACCATACGTTTAATCCTTTGTTTTTAGCAAGCCGGTGAGATTGACAACCTCACTGTTAAGTTGAGACAAAGTAGTTTGATTGTGTTGTGCAGGTTCCACGTTGGCGCCGGAATCACTAGTGTTGCGCCGCACTACACTCCTTCACCAACAACCTTCACGTGGCCTTCATCTCCTACTTGTTCGATAAACCTTGGTTTCTTACTGAGGAAAAACTCGTTGCTGTACTCATCATACCTTCCTCTTGGGGTTCCCAACGGACGTGTGCTTTACCGTCACAAGGAGCTGCCTCCCTACACCAGCCTCGATCAACGAGATGTCTTCTTCAGCGGCTCCAGGAACGGTTTATACATGTCCTTCGTCGTCCACGTCCTTCGATCACCATGCCTATGTAGGAATTCTTCGATATCCCTCTTGCACAACCCTCTGAGTCGGTGTAAGAGCCCCCCTCTTCTGCATATATCTTCTTGGATAATTTCCGATAGCTTTACTTGGATGCGATGGAAGTCTTCTCTAAGATCAGCATCATTGATATCCCCCGCCATTTTATTGGAGTCTCGCATGCTAGGTGGCAGATTCATCATCTCTGCATCCGCGACAAACCCTTTAAGGTGATGGAGGGCATAGAAGGCCTCCTTCATGCTATCAACTGGCTGCTTGATGCAAGGGAAGTCGATCACGTGCTTGAACCCGAGCTTTCCAGTGTCCGGCCTGATAAATTCCCCCTTCTTGTCAAAGGTGCCTCCATTTTTGAAGTAGCCAGGGATAGCCTCATCGAGAATACCCTTTATTCTTGTGTAGTCTTTCCTCGTTGTCGTATTCAACGAGTCGAAATACTAGGCTAGTGACCACTTCGGGAAAAGGACGATGAGTGTGTAGTATTTGTCCCTGCTCAACACATGCAATTGAAATGGAATGTTGGAAAGGATTGGAAATGGAAGAAATCTATAAGAAAGCATAAGTTACGACGGCCGCGAGCGGATGTGTACTTACTCTGGAAATACATGCAAAAGAAGGGTGTTCTTCTCTTTGTTCCTCAGCATGAAGCTCTGGAGGTATTGCACCGCCTTGGTCTGTGTCCTTGAGCCTTGCTCCAGCTGGCTATTGCGCATGTAGTAGGGATCCGCTACTGCGACGTTGGGGGGTCTCTCTCTGTTGATCTTCATCTGAAGATTGAGCGCGTATAGGCGGACCAAGTTATAGTCGAGCCGTCTCCAGTGAAATAGATTGAAGACGTCCTCGAACGCTATGTCGAAGATATCCGCGAGGTCTTCAAGGACGAAGTTCGGGTCCACTGGCACCTTGATCGTGAACACCGGGTAATTTGGATCCTTGTCTTTAAGAAGTATATGTCCTCTAGACATTGAATACTTGACTACAAAGGGAGCATTGGTCCACTTGCGAGGTGTTCCAGGTTCTTAGGCAGTATCGGTTTTACCAGCATCATGACACCGGGGCAAGCCGTCCGGTGTCGGTGGTAGGAAGAGGCTGGCTCGAAGATGCGCCCTTTTTATTAGTTCTCTTCCTTAGCTTCTTCACCTGACTTACTGGGGGTGCTGGTGGTGCTGATGGTGGTGCTTTGGGTGCTGGGGTTGCTTGGGGTGTTGGTGGTGCTAGTGTTGCTTGGGGTGCTGGGGTTGATTTGGGTGGCTCCCCGATGACCATCTTATGCAGCGTGTTAGGGCTGAAAATGGTAGCCGGTTTGACTTGAGCTGGATTGCCAGCCTCCAGAGCAGTGCCTTGCAGAGAAAAAACCCGTGAAGGTCAGGCGCTGCGTGACTGTAGTGGGACGACCAAGTTGATCGCCGTGAGTACGGAAGGCTTCTTCATCCATACGAGGAATGTACATATCTTGGTTGCAGGCGCCAATTTTGATGTAGGCATCGATGTTGTCATCATCATCTCCATCGTTGTCATCAAGTGGCGCCATGTCCACGTCCTTAGGTGGTGGCGGTTGCGATGCCGGCGCTTGGCATACAACTGCCTTGCCTTTGGTCGACGGTCGTTGCGGTTGCATTCCCAACAGCTGTTGGTGGCGTGTGGTGGTGGCGGCGACCGCCGGTTCCTTCTGGGTGGCGGTGGCGATCTCCGGTTCCTTTAGGGTGGCGCGGCGCGGGGCCGGGCGATCTTGGGCCGGATGATAGGTGAGGTGGCGCCGGTGTTGCGCCTAACACTCGGAAGACCCCCCCCCAGATGAATCTGGTTCTTCGGCCATGTCATAATCCATGAGGTGCAATCCCCAAGGACCATAATGTCGTCCTCGTCTGCGCCCGAAGGTTGATGGGGGGGATGATGTCGCGGTACTCCGGCACTACCATAGCCAACCGGACGTTCATCACGTCTTCCGCAATTTTAGCGTGGTGCATATCGCGGTTGACCATGACAGTGCCGCTAGCAACTTCCATCAACTGGCCACCGGGCTCCACCGTATGCAGGAGTATGCAAGGTTCGTCCTGAGTCAGGGGCATTTGGGCATCATGAGATGGCAGTCACGAAAGGCATATATAGTTAAAGAAGATGACGCGGAGGCCTAACTAATGAGTTACCTTCTTGATGGTGTCGATCTCGGCTAATGTCGATACAAGGGCGTCGGTGTCGGCGCCGGGCCGCTCATTCTCGGGTGCATTATCAAGCACCGCCACCCTATCAGCTTCCGCGGTTGGGGGCGTCGATGCGACCAGCTGGAGCATTACATCAACCCTTACATTACATAATTATTCAGACAAACTAGGACACACTAAAACTAGATGGCTGAAATTACAACAGACTAGGACACCAAATCTTTGATTTTTTCATGCCCTTCCTGAGCCAGCACAAGATAACTCCAGCTTTAACCTTTTCTTCAAGATTTGGTGGCACATAGTAGGGCAGCACCTCAGCGGGTCCTCGTTCCCTCAACTGATGCTTAAACTTTCTCATTTTGGGAATAGGTTTAGGTTTGGAATTTGGAAGTGGGACAACCTGTGTGTACACAGGGCACACACCTAGCTGGTTCAAGCCAGCTCCTGCTGCTTCTTCCCTCTCTCTGCGCCTGGCAGCAGCTTCTTCCCTCTCTTGCACACTTCTCCTATGATAAACTAGCAATTCCTTGTCTGCCCTACCCATAGAAACACTCTTGGAAAGAGAGCCATCCCTGGAGCCAGAGGCGCCACTGGAGCCAGTGCTCCTCCTCTTTTCACTCCAGGAGAGACTATCCATTTTGGGTATGATTTTCTGGTTCGCTACACTAGCCATTTATAGGATGGAGGGCATAGATAGAAGACAATGCTATGAGCACACAAGCTCAACAGTTGTGTTCCATAGTGCCATTAGTTTCTTTTTTTGAATTGTAATGTCAATCCAGAAAAGGGAAAAGAATATTCTCCACACGCATCTGTAGAAAAGCCATTGAAAATATTCCCCAAAATGGGTCAGTAGACAAGCCACTGGAATTATTCTCCAAAATGGTGCAGTAGACAATGCCATGGGTTCCTACCCAGGATGCATGTTTGCTACTGGCTAAAGCAAAATTCCATTTGTATCGGTAATGATGAGCTAGCAAAATTATTCTTGATCTATTTTTACTTGGTCTTGGTAATGATGAGCTAGCAAACATGAGTTTCAAAGTCTCTTAATTATTTTTATCAATGCAAGGAACCTCAGGGCTTAGTGGAATATTCTTGACAACATTTATTTGACAACAACAAATAAATGCATTGGCCAGGGAATTTTTCTGCTTACAACCAACCTAATATTTTTAGTATAGGTTACATGCAATCTTAATAATTTTTAGGTTTTTTCTTAACTAAAGACAGTAGCTTCCTGTCTCCTTTCACTCTCACTGTGCTCTGATAATTCTTGTTTTATATGCCTCGGATTGTTGGGAGCGACTAGGATGCGCGCGCGCTCCGCATCAGCGCGCGGGATGGCGCGTGGGGCCGCTCCGCGCTTGACACGTGGCTGCGCTGCAGCAGTCTGTCCCCGCGTCCAACTACCCCATATTTAAACGGTCTCCACGTCTACCTACCCACGCGTCATTAGAAAAAGAGAAAAAACAGTGCACCGAGAGCAATGCACTGCCACGACACCGCGCGGTGCAAAAGCGATCTAAGGCAATGCAACGTGATACAAAAAAAGAGCCCAGGCCAGCGATGCACTATAAGGACCCCGCACGATGCAAAGCGATCCAAGGCAGTGCAACACCATACAAAAAGGCAGTGCACGGGCGGTGCACTCCGAGGACCCTGTGAGGTGCAAAACAATCCAATGCAGTGCAACACCGTAAAACAGGGCAGTGCACGGTGGTGCACTGATAGGACACCGCCGGTGCAAAAGCGACTCAAGGCAGTGCAACATGGTATAAAAAAGCAAATGCACGGATGGTGCACTGCCAGGACACCGCGCGGTGCAAAGGGATCCAAAGCAGTGCAATATGGTTTAACAAAGCAGTGCACGGCGGTGCACTTTCATGACACTGTGCTGTGCCAAAGCGACCCAAGGCAGTGCAACACCATACATCAAGGTAGTGCACAGTTGGTGCACTGCCAGGACACCACGCGGTGCAAAAGCGACTCAAGCCAGTGCAACGTGGTACAAAAAAGGAAAATGCACGAGCGATGCACTACCAGGACACCGCGCGGTGCAAAAGGGATTCAAGGCAGTGCAACATGGTACAACAAAGTAGTGCACGGGGATGCACTTCCACGACACTGTGCGGTGCAAAAGTGACACAAGGCAGTGCAACGTCGTACAACAAGGCACTGCATGGTTGGTACACTGCGAGGACACCGCGCGGGTGCAAAAGCGACTCAAGGCAGTGCAACGTGGTACAAAAAGGCAAATGCACGGACAATGCACTGCCAGGATACCGCGCCGTGTGATACGTCTTAAACGTATCTATAAGTTTTGATGCTCCATGCTTGTTTTACACCAATTCATATATGTTTTGCTTACACTTCATTGCACTTTTACATGACTTCCGGCGCTAACCTATTAACAAGATGCCACAGTGCTAGTTCCATGTTTTCTGCTGTTTTTGTATTTCAGAAAAGTTGTACAGGAAATATTCTCGGATTGGACGAAACAAAAGTCGAAGTCAATATTTTACCGAAACAAAGACGAAGTCCAGAGGGGGGGTCGAAGAGGCGCCATAGGGCGGCCAGACCTACCCTTCGCACGGCCTGGCCTAGGCCCGCGCCAAGGGGTGGTGTTGGCCCCTAGGCACCCCACCGACCTAAATTCTCCGCCTATTTATACTTCTTCCCGAGAAAACCCTGGATACCGGAGCCTCCATGTTTAGATCTTGTGAGCTACCCTACATGATCAAGATCATCCTTATGTAATCCTACATGTTGTGTTCTCTGGGATTCGATGAATATTGTATACTATGTTGAGGTCGATTATACATTCATGTCATATGCTATTTGTGATCTTGCATGCTCTCCGTTGCTAGTAGATATTCTAGCCAAGTAGATGCTTGTGACTCCAAGAGGGGGTATTTATACTCGATAGTAGGTTCATGCCTCTAGTAATCTGGGAGAGTGACAGGAACTTCTAACATTGTAGATGTGATGTTGCTACTAGGGAGAAAACAAAAATGTTTTATCCGAGGGTAATTCTATTGTTTACTTTACACACATTGCTTAATGCGATAATCTGTTGCTTGCAACTTAATACCGAAAGGGGTTCGGACGATAACCGGAAGGTGGATTATTAGTCATAGACGCAGTTGGATTACGGTCTATGTATTATGTTGTAATACTGTTATCACCGGAATTTGACCAAGTCAGAGGTGGGCCGCGATCAAAGATGGATGTGAAGAAATATATAGAAAAAGTATGTGGATCGGCCTTTTATACCAAGTTGGGCTTAATTGCCCGTGTATCTGTAACATATTAGATCGTGTTTTAGTTTAGAGATAGAATCTTAGTCGTGTACGGTTTAGTGCACGCCCGCATTAGAAAGTCCCCTGGACTATAAATATGTACCTAGGGTTTATGGAATAAACAACAACTCACGTTCAACCCCAAAAACAAACCAATCTCGGCGCATCGCCAACTCCTTCGTCTCGAGGGTTTCTATCAGGTAAGCGACATGCTGCCTAGATCGCATCTTGCGATCTAGGCAGCACAAGCCCACGTTGTTCATGCGTTGCTCGTACTGAAGCGCTTTTGATGGCGAGCAACGTAGTTATCATTAGATGTGTTAGGGTTAGCATTGTTCTTCGTTTAAGCATGCTTACGTAGTGCAACCCTTGCATATCTAGCCGTCCTCACGCCTATCTCAGGTGTGGGGGCGGCACCCGCTTGATCATTATTTAGTAGATCTGATCCGTTACGATTGCTCCTTGTTCTACAAGGATTAGTTTAATATCTCGCAATAGTTTGGCCTTACAAAGGGGGAGGATCCTGTGGCACGTAGGGTGGCGTTCGCAAGTCCTAAACGGGATGTTCCTAGGATCAACTTCATGTTGGTTTTTTGGCCTTGTTTAGGATCGGCTTACGAGCACCGTGCGTGGCCATCTGGCCCAACCTGGAGTAGGATGATCCGATTATGTGGTGAAAACCCTAAATCGTCGTAGATCTCATTAGCTTCATCTTGATTAAGCAGGACCACCAAGTATTCGTACACCCCGTACGGATCATGGGTGGATCGGCTCTTTGAGCCGATTCACGGGATAACCCGAGAGCCGATCGAGGCTCGTATTTAACGTTTACATGTATGCCCTGCAGGAAACTAAGCGAGGCAATCTCATCACCTTCCCGACCAGGTATAGGTCGGGTGGCACGCCCTTGCACTTCGCAACGCCGCGTGTGACCAGAAGAGCATTGCGGGCCGTCGCTCGGAGGGGTCTCAGCCAGCCGCAGCTCTAGGCTCCCCCCGGCTCTACAGTGTTGACAAGGCCGCTGCCCGCCGGTGGGTTTTGGAAGTCAACACATTCTGGCACGCCCGGTGGGACAATCGTCTACATCAACCACATCGCCATCTACATCTGAGATGGCGGACGGCACGCCAGTCACCTACGAGGATCTGCCTGGTAACTACGTTGCTCGGCTGATGCGCGAAACAAACAAGCAAAGGAAGGCCGATGGCGAGACTTCGGCTGATGCGGACGCATTACTCGTCCTCCCGACGGAGCCTGGTGCCCCAGATTTACACGAGGGGAACTATGATACCTTCATGAGAGGGCCTTGATCCGACGAGCCGACTGAGGTTATGTTCACCACATGGTTGCTTGGGTCCAGCGGCGATCTAACGGACAGCAGCCACGTCGACTACACGAGTCCCAACGGGGCTGACTCGCGAGTACAGCGCATGGGCGTAACGCAAAGCCGATATCTGTAGTTACCAGACAGATTCGGCTCGAGGGAGGCATACGGTCACCACGCCGGACAGATGGTAAACGATAGCCGGTGGGAAATCGGCTAATAATAAAAAAAAAAACAAGAAGGAGAGAAGCAAAACGTTGCAAACGTAGCGATCAACATATCAAGGCCCTACCGAGAGGCAGAATCATTTGTCTATGAAAGCCCTACTGGAGAAACACGCCGAGGGCGATAATAGCATCAACACGGATGCGTTCCGCCTCAGCAATCTCAGCTTCGTCATCTGCGTCTTTGCCCGTCACCAGCTGATTGCTCAGGGAACGGATTTCAGCCAGATCGGTCTTCAGATCGGGCTGTGAGATCTTTTGCTTCTTCTTCAGAGCGGGCGACAAGGGCCTCCTTATCTTGGATGAGCTGTTTGGTCACCCTTACCCTCTCTTCGAGGTCCCCCAACTCCTTGTGCAAGGTTTCGAGTTCGGCACGGGTGGCAGAAGTATCCGTCTTGGCGTCCAGAGCAGCCTTTTTCTCATTGAGCCGTCGGCACTTCTCGGCAATATCGGCTCTCAGCGGAAGTTGGGAGTGGCGAAGAGTAATCCTTTGGCGAGCTGATTGGATCCGTGACTTAAAGACCGACAGGGTGACGGCGGGCCAAAGCTTCACTTGCAGGGTCATAGGGAGATGAGAATGGATATCCGCGAGGATGCCTTTGACTTCTTCGGAATTCTCAATCAGAGCCTCAATAGAGGTAGAGAGCAAGTCCTTGAGGCGCCGGAGCTCGCCACGGACCGTGCCGATGTCCGGCTCCCCACTTGCCTTGGAAGGGGTGGGATCGATGGATGCCGGGTCGAACGCAAGCAAGCTCGAGAGATCACAACCCTGGCAAGGCAAACACAGTGAGTTTAGCAGGTGACAAGGAACTGACAGAACCAAAAGGAAAAAAACATACCTCTCCCAAGGGGGAAGGAGCAGCCGGCGCAGTAACGATCGGCTTTTCTGGGGGCTCGGTTGAATCAACCGCTCGTACAGCCGCGGGCGTCGGGGCAGCTAGATCCAGGGTAGCGGACGGCCTCTGTACCTCCTCAACATCCCCGCTAGAAGTTTCGGCGGCCTACAAGAGGAAGTGATTAGCCGATCCAAATGATAACGGGACAACATGAGAGCATGACCACAAAGATAATTACATTTGAGACCTCCTGGCTTGATGGAGAGGTTGGTGGGTTCTTGCGAACCCTCTTAACGCAGCGATGCTTCGTACGTAACCCTGATCTGGTCGGGGCCTGAGGAGTAGGAGTTCCGGTGATCGACCTTTTCTTGGAAGCCGGCGCTGGCGAAGCCGTCTGACTCCGGGTAGTGGACCTCTCGGAATCACCTGAGCTCAATTCTCCCTGGCTGGTTTCTTCGGCTCCACTGGAGGATCCATCAGCAGGGGCTCGTAGGAGAGGATGCAAGTGCGTTATGAACAAATTCTTTGGGAAAAAAGACGGACAAGCGCCTGCAGGGTCTAAACCAACTTACACGCAAGCTTTCCTGGGCCGGAGCTTTACGCTTCAGGGTTTTCCTGACCGCTACCTTCCTCACCGCCGTCCTCGCCTGAGTCGAGGCTCGGGGGGCAACGAGCCCCGAAGACGCTTTGCTCTTAGAAGCCGATTTCGGTGAAATCGGCTGACCCTGCATTATAACTTTCTTCAGGGGAGGCGAACTCTGGCAGAAGAGAACCACTGGTGCCGGAGGAAGAAAGACGAAAGGGGAGCCGTCGGCTTGTGTAGGGCCGAGGCACATCGAATTTGCGAGAGAAGGGTGTGGCAGAAGAATGTCTGAAACCTAGATTAATGGCGGAACAAGGTATTAATTCAAATGTTTGCATTAATCCCGTGTCAAAACCAAACGGCAAGAGGAGGTTGAGGATTACCTTCAGTCCGGCGACCGTGGTGTCAGTATTAGCTGATTCCGCCATGGGATGTGTTGAAGGGGTTGGAAGCCGCGCGGTCGAGATCTGAGAAGGGGGTGTTGGAGTGGAACTGCTCGAGCGGCGATTTGGGGATCTGGCTCTGTCTTTGCAGATAGAGGTCGCGAGTTACCGTTTGGAGGATGGCTAGCTCAACGTTGCCCGGTGTGCTTATGAGAGAGACTGAAAAGGAGGTCGTCTGATTTCGACTATCGGCAGAACAGTTGGCTGGGAACGCTTCTTCAGTATTAAAAGAGGGTTTTTTAATAAAGAGCCGATTTGCTCAAGGAGAGCCGATTGTTTGCATACCACTGATGCCATGTTACTAATTTTCGCTGCCTTTCGTTATCGGCATCATAACTCCTTACCGAAGAGACAAGAGGCACTGCAACGGTGATGCCACGACATGACCCGACGAGAGAAGAGCATGATGATTTTGGAAATAATATTTCCAAAACCAGGGGGGCATGTGTTATCACCGGAATTTGACCAAGTCAGAGGTGGGCCGCGATCAAAGATGGATGTGAAGAAATATATAGAAAAAGTATGTGGATCGGCCTTTTATACCAAGTTGGGCTTAATTGCCCGTGTATCTGTAACATATTAGATCGTGTTTTAGTTTAGAGATAGAATCTTAGTCGTGTACGGTTTAGTGCACGCCCGCATTAGAAAGTCCCCTGGACTATAAATATGTACCTAGGGTTTATGGAATAAACAACAACTCACGTTCAACCCCAAAAACAAACCAATCTCGGCGCATCGCCAACTCCTTCGTCTCGAGGGTTTCTATCGGGTAAGCGACATGCTGCCTAGATCGCATCTTGCGATCTAGGCAGCACAAGCCCCACGTTGTTCATGCGTTGCTCGTATCGAAGCGCTTTTGATGGCGAGCAACGTAGTTATCATTAGATGTGTTAGGGTTAGCATTGTTCTTCGTTTAAGCATGCTTACGTAGTGCAACCCTTGCATATCTAGCCGTCCTCACGCCTATCTCAGGTGTGGGGGCGGCACCCCGCTTGATCATTATTTAGTAGATCCGATCCGTTACGATTGCTCCTTGTTCTACAAGGATTAGTTTAATATCCGCAATAGTTTGGCCTTACAAAGGGGGAGGATCCTGTGGCACGTAGGGTGGCGTTCGCAAGTCCTAAACGGGATGTTCCTAGGATCAACTTCATGTTGGTTTTTTGGCCTTGTTTAGGATCGGCTTACGAGCACCGTGCGTGGCCATCTGGCCCAACCTGGAGTAGGATGATCCGATTATGTGGTGAAAACCCTAAATCGTCGTAGATCTCATTAGCTTCATCTTGATTAAGCAGGACCACCAAGTATTCGTACACCCCGTACGGATCATGGGTGGATCGGCTCTTTGAGCCGATTCACGGGATAACCCGAGAGCCGATCGAGGCTCGTATTTAACGTTTACATGTATGCCCTGCAGGGAAACTAAGCGAGGCAATCTCATCACCTTCCCGACCGGGTATAGGTCAGGTGGCACGCCCTTGCACTTCGCAACGCCGCGTGTGACCAGAAGAGCATTGCGGGCCGTCGCTCGGAGGGGTCTCAGCCAGCCGCAGCTCTAGGCTCCCCCCGGCTCTACAGTGTTGACAAGGCCGCTGCCCGCCGGTGGGTTTTGGCAGTCAACAAATACCTAATCAAATCTCATAGTAATCATCTTGTCATGCATGGTCGATATTCTGTCAATTGCCCAGCTGTAATTTGTTCACCCAACATGCTATTTATCTTTACGGAGAGACACCTCTAGTGAACTGTGGACCCCGGTCCGTTTCCTTTACAGTGATAAATTCATCTACTGCAATCATGTTCTTTTTACTTTCTGCAAACATCTCTTTCCACTCGATACGTCTAATCCTTTGTGTTCAGCAAACCGGTGAGATTGACAACCTCACTGCAAGTTAAGGCAAAGTACTTTGGTTGTGTTGTGTGCAGGTTCCGCGTTGTTGCTAAAGCCGGTAGTGCGCCCTGCCACTAGTCAGCTAGAAAAACCTTCATAAGTCACGCCTTTCTCCTACTGGTCGATTAAACATTGGTTTTGTCCTGAGGGAAAACTTGCTGATGTGCTCATCACACCTTCCTCCTGGGGTTTCCCAACCGCTTCCACAACAACCGCCACCAAGATTGTATGGCGCCATCACCGGAGCACCATCAAGATTTTCTGGCGCTGTTGCCGGGGAATGAATCAAGACACTCCATCAAGACCCGTCACACGCCAGCAAAGATTTTCTGGCACTGTTGCCGGGGAGAAAGAGGATTTCTGCAAGGGGAGTCTCTCATCTCCAATCTCTTTACTTTGTTATAGTTTGCTTAGTTAAATTTATTTTGTTTTGTTTGCTTTATTATATCAAAACACAAAAAATTAGATTCCTTTTATAGTCGTATTTATATAAAAAACACAAAAAATAGTTTCTATTATAGTTGTTATTTCTGTTGCGTAGTTTTAATTTTGCTACAATGGATTTTGCCGAAAATACTAAGTTATGTGACTTTACTAGCACCAACAACAATGATTTTATTTGTACACCTATTTCTCCACCTGCTCCCGAAGCAACCTTCTATGAAATTGAACCTGCTTTATTAAATCTTGTTATGAAAGAGCAAATTTCTGGTGTTAGTACTGAAGATGCCGCTTCTCACATTAATAATTTTGTTGAACTTTGTGAGATGCAAAATATAAGCATATAGATGTGAAATTGTTTCCTTTCTCTTTGAGAGGTGAGCTAAAGACTGGTTGCTATCTTTGCCTAGAAATAGTATTGATTCTTGGGTTAAATGCAAAGATGCTTTTATTGGAAAATATTATCCTCCCGCTAACATTATATCTTTGAGAAGTGACATAATAAAATTTAGACAATTTGATAATGAACATGTTTCTCAAGCTTGGGAAAGAATGAAATCTTTGGTAAAGAATTCTCCCACTCATGGACTGACTACTTGGATGATCATCCAAACTTTTTATGCAGGACTAAATTTTTCTTCAAGAAATATCATGGATTTAGCTGCTGGAGGTACCTTTATGTCCATTACTTTGGGGGCTGCAACTAAATTACTTCATGATATGATGATAAATTATTCTGAATGGCACACCGAGAGAGCTCCACAATGTAAGAAGCTATATTATGTCGAAGAATCCCCCTCTTTGAGTGATAAGATTGACACTATCACTACAAGAAAAGTTCTGATAGACAACGTCTCAAAATCGTCCGCTAAGGGGTATTTTTCGTCGCCTATGGGCCTAACCCGACGATATGGGTTCTATTGTGGAAACTGCGTCAGGCAAAGTCCTACGACGATTTTTTCGGTCCGTCGCGCTTGGGCGCCCTTCCGCCACGGAAAATCGGACCGTTGCACAAGTGTTTCCGGGAGCCCGTTGACCGCCGACGTCATGCAAGCCGACACGTGGCGGACGCCGTTAGCCGGCGGTTAACGGCGTTAACCGGCTGAAACCCCGTGGTAGATGGTAGGCCCACACGAGGCCTCGCCACGTCTTAAGCGGGCCGGCCCATTAAGTTTGCGGGCCGGGCCGCTGACTTAGTTTGACCGGTCAACTATATAGCCGGGCTGGTCCATTAGTTACGTGGGCCGGGCCTAACCTCTAAGGTTGATCTGGTGAAAACATTAATGGGCCGGCCCACTAAGCATGTGGGCCGGGCCGAATGCACTCGTTTGACCGGTCAACAGGCAAAAGGGCCGGCCCACAAGACATGTGGGACCCACTTTCCTGTTATCGGGCCGACCCATTTAACAAGTGGGGTCCACCTTAAAACAAGTGGGCCGGCCCAAAAAATTATTGGGCCGGCCCAATTAGCATGTGGGTCCCAATTTCCTGCTATCAGGCCGGCCCATTTAGTACGTGGGGTCCACATTAGATCAAATGGGCTGGCCCAACAAGCCAGTGGGCCGGGCCAAAAGCATAGGTCGGTCCCACTTTCCTGTTAAAGGGCCAGCCCATTTAGTATGTGGGGTCCACCATATAGCAAGTGGGCCGGCCCAACAAGATAGTGGGCCGGGCCAAAAACACGAGTAGGTCCCACTTTCCGGTTAAAGGGCCGGCCCATTTAGTATGTGGGGTCCACCATATAGCAAGTGGGCCGGCCCAACAAGATAGTGGGCCGGGCCAAAAACACAGGTGGGTCCCACTTTCCAGTTAAAGGGCCGACCCATTTAGTATGTGGGGTCCACCATATAGCAAGTGGGCCGGCCCAACACGCTAGTGGGCCGGGCCAAAAACACAGGTGGGTCCCACTTTCCTCTTAAAGGGCCGGCCCGTTTAGTATGTGGGGTCCACCATATAGCAAGTGGGCCGGCCCAACAAGATAGTGGGCCGGGCCAAAAACACAGGTGGGTCCCACTTTCTGTTAAAGGGCCGGCCCATTTAGTATGTGGGGTCCACCATATAGCAAGTGGGCCGGCCCAACAAGATAGTGGGCCGGGCAAAAAACACAGGTGGGTCCCACTTTCCTCTTAAAGGGCCGGCCCATTTAGTATGTGGGGTCCACCACAAAAGCAATGGGGCTGGCCCAACTAGTTAGTGGGTCGGGCCAGTAGTGGGTTGGGTCCACCTTAAAACAAGTGGGCCGGCCCAATTAGAGTGTGGGGTCCACCGTAAATCAAGTGGGCTGGCCCAATAAGTAAGTGGGCCAGCCCGTTTAGTTGCTGTTTTTATGCCGGCATAATAGGCACTTTAGGATTTTGCGGGCCGGCACATATGTGATTTCGCTTAATTGGGCCGTTTAAGGGATGGGAATTCGTGATTTAGATACTGAGAATATTTACGCAGCATTGATTTCTGTCGGATAGCCTCACTTACCACAAGCACCAAAGAAAAAATGCGCGAAAGAACTATAAAAACTAACTAAATATTACATAACCTAGAGAAATTGAATGGTAATTAAACCTAGCAATACAATGAAGCGATCCGGCAATCTTTTAAGTTGTCCATGCAGCACCTATATCTGAAACAAAGACATTACAAGTTAAGACAACAACAATGGAAAGGCAAAGACACTACAATATTGTTTGCCAAAGAATTTGGAACTCATCATTTCGTCGTTATAACAAGATCATTGTAATGCGCACAATAAGCAAACAAAGAGTGCATGCCGCATACCAACGACCAATATAACAGAGCATGTTAGAATGAAACAGACGGACTTACTACTTGTCGAGTCCCATGCAAACCAACATGTTCAGGGAGTACAAAATTGGCATGAACAACATAGTAGCGAGGCTATAAATTTTGCAACAACGACTGAGCAAGATGAAGTTATGATGGCTACATCTACAGAGCAGGGAATGTAAACCAAAAATAGAAGTTACGATGGCAAAAGCTAAAGAGGAGGGAATGTGACCCAACAAGTGCCAAGTGCAATTACTTCAAATTGACCGTGAAATAAATAATACTCCCGAACTTATAGTGAAGGGGATGCAAATCAAGATGTTTCGGGATATAAACTTGTAATGAGCAACACATAGAGGATAGTTAATGCTGGAGCTTAGGATGGACCAGATACAGAATATAGTGGGATCACCTGTGAACTTGTATAAGAGGGAATGCAAACCAATATGTTCAGCATTCCATATGTGAGTGTCATGCCAAGTGAGAGAAACAAGTCAATAATGCAGCTTTTGAAGAACAAGATGGCACACAAAATTATTATCTAGTAGTATGACAAGTATATTTGTACTACAGGCTAGATAGCACAGTGATAGCATGCCAAACTAAATACTGTACTTACTTTGTTAGCTTACAATGAACTAGATACAAAACAATGGCACACCTGTAGTACATGGAATGCAAGCCAACATGTTCATGGAGTAAAAAATTGGCACAAACAACATAGTAGCAGGCCATAATTTTTGTAACAACGACTGAGCAAGATGAAGTTATGATGGCTACATCTACAGAGCAGGGAATGTAAACCAAAAATAGAAGTTACGATGGCAAAAGCTAAAGAGCAGGGAATGCGAACCAACATGTGCAATTACTTAAAATTGGCCATGAACTAAATAATAGCAGGATGTTACTATAATAGCTAGGAATAAAACAGATAGGAGTTATGATGGCATCACTCATAAACTTGTAGATAAGGGAAACAAATCAATTTGTTTCGGGATATAATAAAGTTGTAATGAGCAACACATATAGGATAGTTAATGCTACGGCTTAGGATGGACCAGAAACGGAATATAGTGGGATCACCTGTGAACTTGTAGAAGAGGGAATGCACACCAATATGTTCACCATTCTATATGTGAGCGCCATGCCAATTAAGAGAAACAAGTTAATATTGCAGCTTTTGAAGAATCAGATGGCAGACAAAATTATGATGGAAGTAGGTGCTGTGACGAGTTCAAATAAATTTGTACTGCAGGATGGCAGAGCGATAGCATGCAGGAACTAATAACACGCAGTTACTTTGTTAGCTTACGACGAAGTAGATAGAAATAACAATGGCATCACCTGTAGTACAGGGAATGCAAACCAACATGTTCAGGGAGAACAAGATTGGCATGAACAAAATAGTAGCAGCCTATAATTTTTTTAACAACGACCGAGCAAGATAGAAGTTATGATGGCTACATCTACAGAGCAGGGAATGCAAACCAAAATGTTCAATCTCTTAAAGTTAGCAATGAAGTAGAAAATAGCAAGGTGTTACGATCATAGCTAGGAATGAACTAAAAGAGCTTCAGACAAACAAGCAGCTGAACCCAGAACATGGCGCTAAAACAAGGGACTTACATTAGGAGAAGCACTCTGTGGGAGTCACAGCGAGATCTTCCCGGGGTTGATAGATCCGGTGATGAAGTACGCTACATGTGCTACTTGGGGTTGGAGAGACGGCCATTACACTTCATGGTTACTCATCTCATCTGCAAAAAAGTAACGGCGCGTCGTTAGCACAAACAGGTTCCCCCAAGATTAAACAAGAACTTGTAGGCAAGCAATAGAAAAGCGACAGTAGAAGAGTTTAGATCATGCACGGCGCCGGTGAAGCGGATCCGGTTCATGCACGGCGGTGTCGGTGAGCAAGATCCGATGCGGTGGACGACGGATCCGGCGAAGCGGCTCCGGTGGGGTGGACGATACCGCAGCTGAAGCGACTGCGGTAGACTGCTGGATGAGCATATGGTTTCGAGGTTCGGCGGGGATGATCCGGTCCGGTTGATGACGGCGTCGATGAAGTGGCTCCGGCAGGCAGCCGGATGACGAGGATCGCGAGGCCTCGGGTAGGCCAGGGAAGTCCGGCGGGGATGTTCCGGTGCGGTGGTCGTGGAGGTGGGAGAGAGAGCGACTTGGGAAGTTCCGGTGGATGTGGTCTCAGAGGAGAGACTGAGGGAAATGAATTTTTTCCGGTTAGTTTCCGGGGCTAGGGAGGTGGTGATCGAAAAAAATGACGGGTAGACCCCCCACCAACCGACTTATACATGGACATTGTTGTCATCTTTACGAGGGTAGAATGGGAAGTTAGAAGCGTGTGAAATATTTGTATTTTTCGGGCGGGAAGTTTTGCCGCTGGAATGAGATTTCGAATTTGGCTACAGTGCAAGTAATACAAAAATATGAGACCGTACTAGTACGGCCAAATGTCACATCAAGTCATCATCACGTTGAAAATTAGCATCATTAGAAAGTGCTTTTCAATACGAATCCAACGATACTAATTACATACGGAGTTCATCTTGGAATACGCGTGGGCCTTATTCCTTGGGACGGAGGTAGTACTTACCACTATGACTAGTCTAATATAAAAATGGTAGACCATGTGAAGTAGCTCTGCTCAGCCATTTATTCCCAGCCGTCATATCAAGCCATTATCACAAACAAAATCAGTTACTCCCATGTCCTCCGAACTGCAATTAAAAAATGCCTCTGAAATATTTCGGAGTTAATTGGCTAGTGGTTTTGCAGCTCAACTGATTTTGAGTTTGAGTGTGGCTACAGTCGAAGCTATATATGTATCTGTCCATCTATATCTATATCTGTCCACCTATCCACTATATATAAAAAAAATCTCAGTTTTGAAATCAGATAAGCCATCACCATGATGCACAAGCAATTATTGGCCGTTGGCACATCAGTTCTCCAACGCTTGATCCAACGGTCAAAGTTCCCTTTTTTAAGAGAACGGTCAAAATTCATTTGATTCGCTCGGGAACTGTGCGCGCCAAAACGAGTCTGACGAAGATTTTTTTTTTTGAAAGTCTGACGAAGATGTTTCTAGGGTGTGTTCGGTTTGGGGATAGGTGGAACGGAATGGAACCGTTCCGCACTCAGAGCCCGTTTCGTTCGATTGCAACCTACTCCCTCCATACCGGATAATAAGGCAAATTTTACCATAGAAGGCAAACCGAATTGTCAGGCAATTAGCAGAATTTACTCTCCTCAATTACTGTACCGCATGGGGTGGTTTCCTACCTTTCCGCTCATCCTTTCCTTTTCTCTAGCGCGCGACTTGCCTTCGGTCAATGCATGCACGATTTCTACTCCATGCAGGGAGTGCCTGTAGGCCTAAACAGATGGTTCAGCTCCTCTAATTACGCGCGCTAATGGACTAACGAAGCAAATCTCAACCAATCAACGTTTGCCTTAATCCTGCTGCGCCAGGTTAATTGCCATTTAATACGGTATGGAGGGAGTAGAATAGAATGAAGTGGTTTCTCCAAATGGAATATTCCCTCTAGATCCGGAATGAAGTGGTTCCTCCGATTCGGCCGGACGAGGTGGAACGGGTGACTGTCACACGCTGATTAATTAAGTTTAGCAATAATTAACCAAGTTTAGCAATAATTAATCAAGTTTAGCACTACTTAATCATGTTTAGCAAATAATTAATCGAGTTTAGAATAATTAATCGGGTGACAATCTCACTCATTCCATTCCATTCTCATCCCATTCGAAAACCGAACATAGGGATGGAACCGTTCCGTGACAATTTTTTGGTCCAAACCAAACACAGGGATGAAACGGTTCCGTGACAATTTTCATGGACTACTTCAGCTAATGGGGTGGTTCCATTCCATTCCACCCCATCCCCAAACTGAACACACTACTTACTAGAGTTCTCACGGACGCGCCTTGGCGATACATTGAATGCATATCGTGCAAGGTCAAAAAAAATGCAAATATTGCAGGATCGTATGTGGCTCCTATGAGCTGAAGTACTCCATGAAACCATGAACATACATGTAGATGGGAATCCCATGTAGATGATCTGAAGAACGACCCGCTGCATCTTTCACAAATCCATCTACATGACATCATAAACTTTAATTAGGAAGCATCCACTTAACAATCATTGCCCAAAATCTAACGGGTTTGACAATAAGCTGGTAATTCTCTATTATATATAAACACCAAAAAAATAAATTAGCAAGTAAGAAAGGAGTCTCAATGCCACCAGGACTTACAAAAAAAGGGAATTAGCACTTTGTAATCTCTTTGTTTTAACACATACGTTACGCTCAGGAATCCAGGGCCTAGGGTCACATCAAGTCACAATCAGAACCAAAGTCGGTTCCCATGTTCTCCAATTCAAAACGCGTACAAAATATTTCAGTGTGTGAAATAATTGTATTCGATAGGCAGGAGGTAAATGCTACAGTGTTGAGATTTTGAATTAGACGGTTGTTAAGCTATTGATTATATGGAGTCGAAATTTGGTAGCATACATAAGTATCTCTGTTCACAACTCGCCCCTACAGAAGCAGGAACAGCTGTTGAGTTGCAGCACAACATAAAGGAGAAGCCACTGTTCCGTTCATTGCCCTCAATACAGCGATGAATGAACCAGACCAGTTGACAAGCTTCTAGACCCGGGCTATATGTAGAAAGCTGGAAATCAATGGATCACAGAAAATCATCAGTGTCAAGCTTTAATGCACTAGCCAACGCGACCAAAAGTCCGAACTGATGGAAAGGGCTAGGCAATCCACTTTATACATCTCAACATAGCCAACGCAACAAAAAGTCCAAACCGACGTAAAGGGCTAGACCGGGAGAAGAGAAGAGAAGGTTTGCGAAAGCGATGACTCGAACTTGAGACTATGGGCTCTGATACCATGTCAAGCTTCATCCACAAGCCAACGGAACCACAAGTCAGAACTGATGGAAAGGGCTAGGTAATCCACTTATAATATTAACAATCAGCAGGGTTCCGGTTCAAAAAAAAAAATCCACATCACAACAAGGAAACGACCACCAAGATCATAGCAATTGCAGACAAATGCACCTACGAAATATGCTCAGACTAAGGAACCATTTTACAAGACCAAGATACCGACTCGTCACTTGTCCCCGTTCATCTCCAATTATCTAGCGGATACTCTTCTTACTACTTACTAGCATTCCTAACCTGCTCCAAGTAGGGCCTCCGTCTGTGCTGCTATCGTTCTAAAATTGTCGACTTCTAGTCTTAGCGCAGCTGATGCAGCTCGTTCTACTTGGAGTTGCTCCTCTAGAACTTGAGCATGCAAATACTTTGACTTGGACATGGACTTGCACTTCACCAGTCCAGCATTCCGTAAGAAAGTGTTTTTGGCAATGCATTTCTTTTTTATTGCCATGGAAAATGCCTCCACACATTCTTTATCGGTTTTTTCCAGACCGTTTTTACCGAGTTTTGCCATCTCTAATTTCATATCTTCCTGCAAAAAATTCAGTTCGTACACATGTGTAAACATGATAGTTACTACAGAGAAACTTGCTGATAGTAGATTTATCATGTGTATGACCTACTTTTATTCCTACAGTTTGGCATGTCTGATTCACATCACATGAATTTTAATAAACATCTATAATATCATATTGACATGTACTTTACTACTCCTACAAGTTGGGATGTGAGTCGCCACAAAATTTCAATCTTAGAGAAGACTTACAAGAACACTCGTGCGACTTCTCCAATCACTTCAAGTTTGTTCTTCTGGCATGCTTCAAAAATCTCTGGCAGAGTCATCTCTTTGTTTGGTTCCCTTTTACTTGCATTATGTAACATCTGCATTTTAGTACTACCATTTATAAATTGAATAACGCGGTTGAAATGGAGGATCATAATATTAGCTGCACACTGGTGTATATACTCTGCATGATCTTTTACTGAAATATTTCTAAATAGCAGTATAAAACAACATGTCCTTACTTTTTGCCAAATGTGCACTATAAGGTTACGAGATCCCGTACGGCTAGGTAAAAGTAGTTTACCGCGGTTTTTCTGATTCTGTTTAGCCAAATTCTGCAAAAAGGAGACTAGTGAGACACTGCTATAAATAAGAATCCAAGATGTGATCTGGTATCAGTCTTACAAATCATACCATATTCTTTGGATCGGACCGGTGCTTCACAAGATCTCCCCACCTGTTTGTCGAGTCATTTGCTTAAGAGGAGATCTAGTTGGAACACTCCCGAGTAATCTTTCCGGTGAAGTGTTTCTTCTTTAGCCTCGCTGCGATACCGGCGCGGACAGTCCGAAAATAGACTCGTTGAGAACATGCTTTACTTCCTCTTGGTCCTCATCGAACTCGAACCTTAACTGTTCACAACAATATAAACCGTTGGTGCGATATACATAGAGCCAACAACAAGCTAGAAGGAACGGGACGTGCCAATGTGGTATACTAGTATGAGTAACATTACCAAGAGAAAGATGACTTACGTGTAACCTCGTGCACTAATTTTTCAAAATGCGCAGAGGTGTGTACGTGCTCTTTCCATGTTGGGAAGATAGGAATTTCATTCCCGACGAAAATTCCTACATCCGATGCTAATTTACAAGATTCTTACAGGTCCAGTGGCCTTCGCCACCTACGATAGATGAAAGGCGAAATCTTGATTCCATCCCCAGCAAGCTTAGCTACGAACATTTTCCCTACTGTTGGGCCCCTCGTTTTTCTTGATCGTGGTGCAACTACAAAGTTAAGCATTACATCAAGCTATCAAGGTAGATATATATATTTTTATATATACATATTTATCTATATAGTATAACTTTATAACGGAGAATGAAACTATAAGCATTGGAAAATGTACCTTCTTCGGTGTGGGGCTCATCCTCAGGGGAGTTCTCTATGGCAGGACTAACATGGTTCAGTGGGAGATCATCAACAGTTTGTTGATGTTGTGCTAGCAGTGTTTGGCCAATTGTGGTTGTGTCAGCTGGGACTGGTATAGTGTGTCCTTACGCAGTATTTCCTACCACAGCTACTTCTGATCCCAATTGTGGCTGAGAAGTTGCCATGGAAACAGGTTCTACTGCCAATTGTGGTTGAGAAGTTGCTGTGGAAACTGGTTCTGCTGCCAATTGTGGCTGAGAAGTTACCGTGGAAACTGGTTCTGCTGCCAATTGTGGCTGAGAAGTTGCTTGTGAAACCGGTTCTCGCTGCCGATTGTCGCCGGTTGATCGGATTGGTAACAGTGTGGCTGATTCAACCGCTTGGGGTGTTCACCACGTTTTTTTATTTCAGTACTCTTGGCATTTGCGTTATTTTCTTCAACTAGTGCCATGAATCGCTGAGACTGTCTAGTAGCAGAAGCAGATTTCTTTTTTGGTTGCAGCTGTTCTATCACCGATTCAGGTGCCTGATGAAAGGTCTTCCTCTCATTGGTGGTTCCTGCGAAATTCTTACTTGAAGCTGCAGATTCCTAGCACACATAAACGATATTTCAGTCTACAGAAGTGCCATATATGATGATATGCAAATGGAATAGAATGAAGAACAGTAAAGGATGACGTGCATGTTGAAACATATATATGATGCGTTAAGGAGACCTAGAGGTGGCATGTGAACAGGTTTGGTGGGATTCAGGATACAAGTATACAACACATGGAAGTTGCAACAGATATCTCTAAGTAAAAAAATAGAAATCACCTGGTGGGGTTGAGGAGAATGGTCAGGCAAGGCATCTTCCTGAGTCAGCTCTCCAAGAGGCTCAGCAGGATCAAATTGTGAATCATAACATTGTTCTTTATCTTTGGGGAGGGGAAAGGGTTCTTCTCCGATTTTGTTCAGGTTTGCACTAGAGGCAATAGCGTTACAGATGTTTGTGCCCACACGGCTTGCAAATCTGCTACATATCTTCCGTCTCCGTTTCTCTTTTAATTCATTCTGTAGTGCAATAATATCTAGCATGCATTACAAAAAAAAATGCTAATGAGATGGCGGCGCAAGTAAGCAAAAAAATACTTTTCGAAATCACCTGCATAATGAAAGCGGCCATATCAACCTTCTTGGGAGTGGGCGCGTGTACGATTTGGTTTCCTGCCGTGGACCATGGAGGCGCTTTGTGTACCCATCTCTCCAGTCCGGTGGACGGAAGGAGTCGGGGATTAAGATCCGAGAACCCGGCGATGGTGAATGTCGCTGACAAGGCGGCGGTGGAAGTCGGCTACGGAGGAGCTCGTATGGTACGGTGGTCGTCGGTGGGGGTGGGGGAGGTGGAAGCTACTCCGGCTTGCTAAAAAGCAAGGGAGATGGTGGAACGTCGTCGGTCACTACGGTGGCCGATGAGAAGGCAGTAGTGCTGGTGTGGGAGTGGGACAGTGGGCCGGCGCCGGCGTGTGAGATGATCCGGTGGGTCATGCAAGGTGGAAGCGTGAGAGAGAGATGCGGGGTTCGGCGCCGCCGGTGATAGGTCTGAATTGAGCGGTCCGGGGGGATAAGATCGGCACTGTACTTATTTCACATCGCTTTGAATTTTGGAAGCGGGGGGGATTTCGGCGGGAATTTTGGGGCAGAGTTGAAATTATTACTGGTTGGTGGAAAACTGTGGAACCCTAGCCTACGAAATCCCAGGTCTGAAGCTGAGGGCCCTTTTGTTGTGGCTTTTTTTTGGCTTTTTGGCTTTGGCAAAAGCCAAAAAAAAAACACCTAAATAGGTGCTTTTTTGGCTTTTGGATTTTGGAAGCCAAAAACAAAAGGATCTTTTCTTTTGGCTTCCAAATCCAAAAGCCACAACAAAAGGGCCCTGACTAGGTTCGGGGTCAAGGGGATATGCTTGTTGGTTCTTGGGTGCATATGATCTCTTTATTTCGAAATTCATCTTCTATACATTTTGAAATGTCATAAAAGAATAAAATGAAAAATGCATGTGTACTTCTTTGCTTGCTATATACACATAAAATATTTCAATGGAAAATCGAATAGTAATTTGGGCTATGTAAAAAAGAGTTACTCCGTAAAAAAATTGTGCTAACCATAAGGCTTTTTATGAGACATGTTTTCTCTCTTTTTTTACATCGACCATGAAAAAAACTTGTTTTTTTACATCAACCATGAAAAATACATTTTTTACATCGACCATGAAAAATACTAGGAATTTGCTAAAGTTATATTTTCCATCTTGTACACAATTAAAAATATCTTTAAAACAAACAAATCTCTAATGTCTAGGTGTACCATCTCTACTAGTAGTATATACTAGTAAATTGCACGTGCCTTGCACGTGAGAGCTCTTTTTTTAGTGAAACAACTTCGATGCAATAAGAATTCGATCATTTTTTAACAAAGGAGGGGGTCTAAGGGCTTGGATACCATTAAGTGCAACAGAGGGGTACATATTACAGATTGCAGTCAACAGTCACTTGGGTTGAAAGCGAATGCAAGCCCGCCTACATGATAGCAGGATTTTGTGAAGCTTTTTAACTTAATTGGTCAAACATGCGAAGCATGTGCCATTTACTTGTACAACTTTATCGGAAAAAAATACTTGTACAAGCTAGTTCCCCTAAGTACTACCAGCACATAAGTAAACAAAAGAACCAGGGACATCATCAACTGAAATAACAATCTATTCATATAGCGGCTCTTGCATCACCCTTTGAAAATCATCTACCTGTTATCACCAGATTTTAGACAAATCCAGAGGTGGGCCGGGCTTGGAAGATTACATGTGGAAGATTTCTGAAACGGCCTGGCACGAAGGGTTTTGGGCTGAATTGCCCGTGTATCTTTATTTAGTAGTTTATTATTTTAGATAAGGGTTAGAGTTTGTATCGTGCACGATGGGATGTTCCCACGTTAGAAAGTCCCCTGGACTATAAATATGTACCTAGGGTTTATGGAATAAACAACAACTCACGTTCAACCCCAAAAACAAACCAATCTCGGCGCATCGCCAACTCCTTCGTCTCGAGGGTTTCTATCAGGTAGCGACATGCTGCCTAGATCGCATCTTGCGATCTAGGCGGCACAAGCCACGTTGTTCATGCGTTGCTCGTCTTGAAGCGCTTTTGATGGCGAGCAACGTAGTTATCATTAGATGTGTTAGGGTTAGCATTGTTCTTTGTTTAAGCATGCTTACGTAGTGCAACCCTTGCATATCTAGCCGCCCTCACGCCTATCTCGGGCGTGGGGGCGGCACCCGCTTGATCATTATTTAGTAGATCCGATCCGTTACGATTGCTCCTTGTTCTACAAGGATTAGTTTAATATCTGCAATAGTTAGGCCTTACAAAGGGGGAGGATCCGGTGGCACGTAGGGTGGCGTTCGCAAGTCCTAAACGGGATGTTCCGAGGATCAACATCATGTTGGTTTTTAGGCCTTGTTTAGGATCGGCTTACGAGCACCGTGCGTGGCCGCGAGGCCCAACCTGGAGTAGGATGATCCGATTATGCGGTGAAAACCCTAAATCGTCGTAGATCTCATTAGCTTCATCTTGATCAAGCGGGACCACCAAGTATTCGTGCACCCCGCACGGATCATGGGTGGATCGGCTCTTTGAGCCGATTCACGGAGATAACTGAGAGCCGATCGAGGCTCGTATTTAATGTTTACATGTATGCCCTGCGGAGAAACTAAGCGAGGCATCCCCATCACCTTCCCGGCCGGGTATAGGTCAGGTGGCACGCCCTTGCACTTCGCAACGCCGCGTGTGACCGAGAAGAGCATTGCGGGCCGTCGCTCGGAGGGGTCTCGGCCAGCCGCAGCTCTAGGCTCTTCCCGGCTCTACGGTGTTGACAAGGCCGCTGCCCGCCGGTGGGTTTTGGCAGTCAACACATTCTGGCACGCCCGGTGGGACAATCGTCTACATCAACCACATCGCCATCTACATCCGAGATGGCGGACGGCACGTCAGTCACCTACGAGGATCTGCCTGATGACCTCAAGAAGCAATACAACGAGATCAAGGCCACCCTCGAAGCCGACCTCATCGGCTCTTTTCAGAGAACCCGTTCCCGTGGCATCGGATGGAAGGGGTTCTCACCGCAGGTGCGCTCGATGGGATGGACCTCTCTACCCCGTCGGAGGAACGCACCGAGGGTGCACGGCGAGGAGATCAACTACACGGTGGCTCACTCGCTACACCGCCACTGCGAGAACTTGGTCAACGTGTTGGAGCGTGTCGCTCGCGCGTGATCCGGGAGATCATGAGCCACCGGTACTCGCCGTCGGGACCAGCTCTCGGGACTCATCAAGGAGAGTTGCCATTCCGGTCCCGTCCACCGCTGCCATATGCGTTGGCAGCACCTGCTGAAGTGCCGACTACACCGGCATTCCTCGTCTACGAGATTGGTGGCGACCCTAGTGACTACCGAGTTCTTAATGGAGGCGCCTAAGGAGATCCCTCATGGATACGCGTGCATGTATGTACCGGATTGTGGTGACTGGGCACTCACAAACCAGGCCACAACATCGGGGACTCCGGCGAAGACGGGAGGAACGTCGGCGACGAGCGAGACGTGGCTAACTAAATACGCCACACCGACGAAACTCCCGAGCCCAGCTCCTGCGGATGGCTCGGAGCTGGAAAAGCAAACATGGCAGGCCAAGTACGCCACCCCGGCGAATCTTCGGAGTGCAACTCCTACGGCCGGCACGGCGGATCGGATCGGTACCATGCGAGAGACCGGTTCGGCATGATGCCGAAAAGAAGGGCGATCGGCTATTCCAAGCCGTACCCCGACGATTACGAGATGATCCCGCTGCCACCTAAATATCGGCTCCCCGACTTCTCCAAATTCGGTGGATCGGATGGCTCCAGCTCCATCGAGCACGTCGGCCGATATTTGGCTCAACTAGGACCGGCTTCGGTGTCGGATCAGCTACGCGTGAGGCTCTTTTCACGGTCCCTCACGGGATCGGCTTTTGGATGGTACACCTCTTTGCCGGCCAAACTCCATCCGGTCTTGGAAGCAATTGGAAGAACGAGTTCCATATGCAATACCATTCAGAAGCTTCCGAGTCCGGCATTGCCGATCTAGCACAACTACGTCGAAGCGCGGGGAAACGGTGACAGAGTACATCCGGCGCTTCGAGAATCTTAGGAACCGATGTTATTCGGTTCGTATAGCCGAAAAGGAAGCGATCGAGTTGGCGGTAGCAGGCCTTGCAACACAGCTCAAGGACATGGCCTCCCAAGCAGATTATCCCTCGGCTGGCGTACATGGTTCGAAACTATCGGCATATGAACAGCGCCACCCCGACTGTACCAAGACAAGTTCAAGCGTGCGATAGTTATGGTCGATACGAGAGGAAGATGAAGTGCCCACGGGAGACCAAGAAATAGCAGTGGCTGAGTGGACTCGGGGAGGAACCCCGTGGCCTCGCAAATGGGTAAAGCCACCGGGGCCGCCCGGGGGATTTGATTTTGACGTGACCAAGACCGAACAAATCTTCGACCTCCTGCTCAAGGAGAAACGAGTTGACGATTCCTGAAGGTCTCAAGTTCCCCACGGCGAAAGAGCTAAACGGAAAGCCGTACTGCGCAAATTCCACAACTCGCTTTCCCATGCCACCAACGACCGCCGGGTGTGGCGTCGGCACATCCAAGCGGCGATAGAGAAGGGGCGGCTAATTTTCAACCGGTACGCCATGAAGGTCGACACCCAACCCTTCCCCGCCGTTAACATGGTAGAAATTACCTACCACGAAGATTGCCAGCCGGGTCCCTCGTTCAGCATCAACATGGTAGGACACTGGAAACCACTGCGGCAAAGATGGAGATGAGGGCAGCTGCTCTCATAGCAAGGATACGGAGGAGGCCGCTCCACGCGATCGGCTCCGTCATGATGGCAAGCGCTATGTCACGGAGGGAGAGGTGAAGAATATAAGATATCGGCGACCCCTCTCCGATCACCTCCTCAAAAAATATGTGAGTCGGTATGACCAACGCCGACGGTCCAATTACGATGATAGAGGAGATCGTACGGCTAGAGAAGCCGAGAAGATATCGTCGGCGAGAATCGCGATGAGGAGGAGCACGAGCGCCGTGCCACGGAAGCATCAAGGGAGCAAGATGACAACGCCGGACATTGGGACTGCCCCTTCTTCGGTACACTGCCTGGGATTCGAGGAATGAGCCGATTGCCCACAATCGGCAATTGCCCGAGAATGCAACAAGAAGAAGAAGGAGGCAGCCAACGTATCCGTGTTCGAGCGCCTAGGGCCTCTCCCGCCACAAAGCAAACGCGGCTGAGTCACCTCGTTGGGCAGATCTTGAGGATTCGGAAGACGAGGGAGAAATGGAAGAAGATAGGTACCACCGGCCAAGGTGGTGCCACGACGGACTCAGCCGTTCCCAAAAGCGCGGGGTTCAGCGATTGCGCGGCCTGGAGGAAGCCGAAAGGTTGTACACCGCATACGCTAAGGAAGGCACGGCCTGATCTGGCTGCAAAGGTTCGGCGAACCCTGGATGAAGAGGGTCGTCCACGGAAAATGGAGTGGCGCCCTAAACGGAGGAAAGCCGATGATGAGACATCGGCTGGCACAAACATGGTACTCGTCTTGCCGACGAGCTTAGCCCTCCACGACTCTACGAAGCACTCAAGGTGGACGACGGCAAGCGCATCAAGTCGGAGGTTGGGTTGGTTTTATCCGGCCCGACCAAGTAGCAAGATCAAACCAACGAGCAAACCGGGAGAGGCTGATCCTTGTGATCGGCCCCAAAAAATTTATGAAGGGAACTTACAAAACCTTCAACGAGCAAGCAACGTGGAGGCCGATTCCAGCAATCGGCCAAAATTATCCTCACCCACCATTTTGCCCGGGTTCAACATGTTATCCAACGAGCCGATACCATCAATTCTCTTGACGAGAATCGGCTCGGGGGGGGCACCCAGGTATATGAAAATACGAGGATATGCAACGGAAGCATCTCATCTTCTGGTGATGGGTGTTGGAATATGGGGGCCGATGCACAGGTCGGCCTAAAAAAAAAAACAAAAAATAGATAAAAAGTGAAAATTCGAGATTTTTCGAGCACAGCCGATGCAGCAGGCATCGACTTAAGGATAAAGCCGATGCATGGCCATCGACTCAAGAGGAGTAACTGTTACGATCAGAGGGTCAATGGAGCACAAAAGGGAGATTTTTTATGAAGGAACTCCTCGCAGTTTGGAAGCTCAGATCCTCTCTTCGAGAACAATGTCAGGAGCAGCATGGGCGTGCGGGTCGGGTCAAGGATGGATTGCATCGGGTCCACCAAAGGAAAGGAGCCTATCCGGCCGGCGGGAGCTGAAGAAACTCGGGGGGCAGCTCACCTTGAGGGCTCTCGCTTTGGGAGGCCGATTTATGTTTAAATCGGCTAGCTCGGCATAAGGAGCTCCCTCGGACATGATCGAGCCCGAGGTCCATACAGCTCTGTTTTGCCTCGGCTAAGACTCGGGGGCAACAAGCCCGGAAGATGCCCTGTTTTTAAGAGCCGATTAGAGTCACCTCGGCTGCGGCTGCATCATGGTCATCTCGAGGAGGAGCTCGGGAAGGAAAAGCCGTCGTCTAGTACAGGGCTTGGACTGTGCTGTTGCTGCAAGAAAAGGAAAGAAGTCCGACGCGTTGCTATCGGTCTTAGCATGACAAACGGAAGGAATGAAATTGGAGCGATTAAAAGATGAATGGAAAGAACAATTTCATTAATTCCAAGGAGCGGCTTTACAAGAAAGAGTCGATGGCTCTCAAAAGAGGGATCTGGTGCCTAGTGCACTGCTACTACTAGTCCTATACTACTAGTCGCCGCTGTCCTCGTCATCGCCGCTGTCGACGTCGTCGGCGCTGCTCCCAGGGAGCTCCTCGTCGCTGCTGCCCCAGCCCTTGGCCGGAGCCTCTTCCTCCTCGTCATCATCATCATCCTCGCTGTCCGCCCAGGAGCGGAAGCGCTTGGTCGACGGATACCCGATGGAGGAGGAGGAGTCATCCTCCTCCTCTTCCTCTTCGTCATCATCTTCGTCCTCGCTGTCCGCCCACATGCGGGGGCGCTTCTTCGGCGGGAGCTGGGCGGAAGGGGAGGCCTTGGCCTTCGCTGCTTCTCCTTCTTTCTCCTCCTTGTCGGAGGAGAAGGGATTCACCTGCGGGGTGGAGGTTGTCCTCGTTCTTCTTCTTCGGCGAAGATTGGGGGAAGAGTTTTGAGAAGGAAGAGGAAGAGGAAGACATTGCTACGGAGGAGAGGGTTTTTTGGTGCCGATAGCTGGGATGGAATAGAGGATAGAGAGAGCTAACCAGTCGGCACGGTTAAATAATGAGAAATCTGGTGAAGGTTTAATGCCATTACAGCTTCCAAGGGATCGATGCTAAAGCTGTCAGAATTTTTAGAGAAGGCGAGAAGACGGGGCATAATGATGACGGATGCTGTAACGGCTGCTGCTCGCCACGACATGACCCTTCGAAGGAAAGCATAATGATTTTGGAAATGTTATTTCCAAAACCGAGGGGAGCATGTGTTATCACCGGATTTTAGACAAATCCGGAGGTGGGCCGGGCTTGGAAGATTACATGTGGAAGATTTACGAAGCGGCACGGCACGAAGGGTTTTGGGCTGAATTGCCCGTGTATCTTTATTTAGTAGTTTATTATTTTAGATAAGGGTTAGAGTTTGTATCGTGCACGATGGGATGTTCCCACGTTAGAAAGTCCCCTGGACTATAAATATGTACCTAGGGTTTATGGAATAAACAACAACTCACGTTCAACCCCAAAACAAACCAATCTCGGCGCATCGCCAACTCCTTCGTCTCGAGGGTTTCTATCGGGTAGCGACATGCTGCCTAGATCGCATCTTGCGATCTAGGCAGCACAAGCTCACGTTGTTCATGCGTTGCTCGTCTTGAAGCGCTTTTGATGGCGAGCAACGTAGTTATCATTAGATGTGTTAGGGTTAGCATTGTTCTTCGTTTAAGCATGCTTACGTAGTGCAACCCTTGCATATCTAGCCGCCCTCACGCCTATCTCGGGTGTGGGGGCGGCACCCGCTTGATCATTATTTAGTAGATCTGATCCGTTACGATTGCTCCTTGTTCTACAAGGATTAGTTTAATATCCGCAATAGTTAGGCCTTACAAAGGGGGAGGATCCGGTGGCACGTAGGGTGGCGTTCGCAAGTCCTAAACGGGATGTTCCGAGGATCAACTTCATGTTGGTTTTTAGGCCTTGTTTAGGATCGGCTTACGAGCACCGTGCGTGGCCGCGAGGCCCAACTCGGAGTAGGATGATCCGATTATGCGGTGAAAACCCTAAATCGTCGTAGATCTCATTAGCTTCATCTTGATCAAGCGGGACCACCAAGTATTCGTGCACCCCGTACGGATCATGGGTGGATCGGCTCTTTGAGCCGATTCACGAGATAACTACGAGCCGATCGAGGCTCGTATTTAATGTTTACATGTATGCCTGCGGGAAACTAAGCGAGGCATCCCCATCACCTTCACGGCCGGGTATAGGTCAGGTGGCACGCCCTTGCACTTCGCAACGCCGCGTGTGACCAGAAGAGCATTGCGGGCCGTCGCTCGGAGGGGTCTCAGCCAGCCGCAGCTCTAGGCTCTTCCCGGCTCTACAGTGTTGACAAGGCCGCTGCCCGCCGGTGGGTTTTGGCAGTCAACACTACCTGCAAAGATGAGTGCAGAGTTTCTGCTCGTGTTTTCACCTGTTCCAAGATTGTCCAGTTGATCTCATGGACATCTGCATCAGCCAAAGCGGTAACCAAGTTGCCAGCCACTAGCTTGTGCAGATCAGCAACAGCATGTAGGCCATCTTGAATTGTAGAATTCCATCCTCGGTTCATTTCTTTGTTCCGCCAAGTGGCCACATCCAAGTCCTTTTGAAGAAGCCTAATCTTAGCTTCGCCAGTGCCACATCCTTCGTTTTGTTCCTACAAACGTTTGCATCACCGGAACTCTGGACATCTCGTGCTACAATGCTGCTTGGCAGGGACATGAGCAGTCACTTGCTTCTGCGATTTGCCATGCATTAAATCAATCAGCAAATTAAAAGGAAATATGTTGGTTGATTCATGTCACCACTTTGAGCAACCCATGAGTTTCTAAACCTTAAATGGAGTCTAAATCATTGCTATAAAAGGGTGGGTGCATCATTTGGATGCAGAGGCCGGGGCAACCCTATTTTGAAGAAAAAATTAGGAAATATGAAATCTATATCTCTACCATCTATACCACTCCACTCCTGTTGACAGTTTGATCTCTTTCAGTACATTAGATTATGTCATGTTTTAAACACTATTATAAAATTACCTCCTTAATGTTGAGCTCAGGAGGATCCAGATCTGCTGATCCTAGGTGGCCCCTCAAATGATTGCTTGCTAGAACAATAGGACCAAATCCCGCCTCCTTTCTACCAATGTCTGCATCACGGCGCGCTCACTTGTCTTTGTTAGGAACATGAGCGGTGGCTAGCTGCTGCAAATCAAAGTTCATCAAATCAATCGAGCAAACAACACATATGAAATTTGAGCGAGTGCGGCTAAATACCTTCTTCAGCAGCAGCCCCACGGGATCGTCCTTTTGGCGGCACATCACACGGGTGAAAAATCTCGGCAACGACTTGGGGTGCGGTGATTTTGTCCCATTCCACAGTATGCCGATCGAGGCTGCAATTATCTTATTCTGCAAGATATTTTGCCTTCGAGATTCTTCGTAGGCATTCTCGAGTGGAATATCTAGCAGGCATTACAAAAAAAAGATGCTAATAACAAGCAGTGGAAGCAAGCAATAAACTAGTCTCGGAAATCAAATACATAACAAAAGCTGCCGGACAAAGTGTTCAACCTTGGTCGACTGGGGAGGTGGCGCGTTGGCCGTTCGGTTTGGTTCGGTGGATCATGGTGGCGCTTTGTGTACCGATCTCGCCGGGCGGTACGATGAACCAGTGAGTCGGGGAAGCAGATCCGACGAAGCGGACGGAGTGTGGTTGACGGCGTCGCTGAGCTGGCTCCGGCGCGGTGGATGTCGGCTACGGATGGAGGACTGAGAGGGAGCGAGACGGACTAGGAGCGAGGTAGGGAGAGAGGCCCTTGCTTCTCTGTGGGTGGGGCTGGATATAGGGGAAAAGAAAGCCCTAGAAGATAGCATCCTGCTAATATCCTACTCCAATATATGGTGCTGAATTGCGGGCGGCTCATAGCTTGTGCACAAATAAAATGGGAAAATCCAAAAAATGTAGTTCAACAAAAAAAAACTCCAGTAGGCAAAGTCGCTATCTCGCCATGAGAAGATGCACTCCGCCAAAAAAATGTCATGACAAGCTAGTTTGCTATGGATCTTGCATTAACCCTGCTCGATAAAATGGTGGGCACAAAAGACAAGCTAAATCAAAAATAATGGTGGTAGAAAGATGTAAACTCTACTAAACAGGGCCAACTCAAAAACATGCCTCATATTATTAGTACTTCCTCCGGTCCATATTAACTGCCACTAAAATGGATGTATCTACAAATACATCCATTTGAGTGGCATGTATATGGATAGGAGTAGTAGATCAAGGAGTTGCGAGACAGTGGAGGAAATGAGGTGGGGAGGAGGAGGGTGACGACCCGACCCCCACCTCCACGGCACCGCATAAATAGAAGCTAAAATATGTGAAACAGTGGAGGAAATGAGGTGGGGAGGAGGAGGGCGACGACCAGACCCGATAACAGTACTCCCCCCGGTCGAACTGCTCCTCATGTCGCGCAAGGTGAAAAAAGGGGTATTTTTTCAT
Organism: Lolium rigidum; assembly: GCF_022539505.1. NCBI lineage: Eukaryota > Viridiplantae > Streptophyta > Magnoliopsida > Poales > Poaceae > Lolium > Lolium rigidum. The sequence continues at coordinate 104,534,544 of NC_061511.1, forward strand.
TGACTTGATGGAGAAAAAAAGGTCTTCTTTTTAGCCCCAGCGTCACCGCAGATCAGGTGACATGCACCTATTGCATGTCACCGTGTGACATGCGGTTTAAATTCAAATTTAAACATTGCAAACAAATCTGAAAAAAATCATGCATGTTCACAGCACATATTAAAATAACCCCTAAAAATTTCAGATCAAAATTCGAAACATACATCGAGAAACAAAAAAGAGAAATCTGTCATGAATAGTTCCCGAATTCAAATCTGAGTTTCTCTGTAGACTATTCACATCTGAGTTTCTCTTTTTTGTTTCTCGATGTATGTTTCGAATTTTGTTCTGAAATTTTAAGGGGTTATCTTAATATGTGCTGTGAATGTGCATGATTTTTTTAGATTTTTTCGCAATATTTAAATTTGGATTTAGGCCGCATGTCACACGGGGTGCATGTCACCTCGCTACCTCTCGAGAAATGGAGCCCCTCTCCACTGGGCTCCAATAAAAGCTTCACTGCTCGTGTCAGACTGTTGAAGACACTGGCAAGTGCATGTCAGGGGGACAAAGAATAAATTGCATCCACGCGTCGGCGCGTGCTGTCTACCCCAAACCCTAAACTCTGTCTTATGAAGTCAAGCACGCATGGAGAGAAGTGGTTTTTGGTTTCAAACATGGAAATTTCAAAAACCCTCCCAAGAGCTTCATTTTGGAGTGACTAAGAAGCATACATGCTTACCTTTTCATATTCATGCTTAAAACTTGTTCAAATCTTGGTCAAACCTAGGATTTGACCAAGATTCAAATGGGCATAAAAATTCAAAAAAAAAAAGAAAAACCAAGGTCTTCTTATATATGTTATATAGGAAATTTGCCCGTGCGTTGCTACGGATTATTTCTTACTGAATTTATATTAAAATATGGAAAATTAATTTTACAATGAAAAATTATTTTTACGGGGGGAAAGCATTGTCGACAGGGACACATTATTGCCAACAATAATAAAACATATCTGATATGTCTCATTATCTGTCACCTATAAAAAGGTGTTTTAGTTGTACTTTTCTACTAAAAGGGTGCAATTGCACGATGCAACTGGACGTTGTGCTTTCTTTGGACTGCAATTGAATTTTCCTCAAGTGATTGAGACTTCAAAAAATACAAATTTACTGAGATATAGAGAAGCCAATACCATAATACATTAAGTGTTGCACCTTTATTATATTTTTACATATTTTTAAGTGTGGTTTTCCATTGCCAACAAGCTATAAGCTAGCTAATAAAGAGGTCACCGAACAGGCTCGAGGGGAAAAAACAGTGTTCCCTACCAGTAAGCATATTATATGTCTATTTGATTTCTATTTGATTTCTGCTGCTTAATATTTACATATAATCAATTAACACACGAAAAGGAGGTTCTGGGTACCTTTTTTTCACAAGAAGTATGGCTACCTGAAATCTTGGACTACCAGCATAGACGACGAAAGCCAGGACGCTCACAGACAAGCTCCCATGAGCAAGCCCAACATCAATAATCAGTAAGTAATCTCTTTTTTTTTTTGACACAAGATCAGTATGTAAACTGAAGAGCGCTGACGAAGAAACTCAAAAGCACTACAGCGGCACGTGATGTAGAGCCAGGGGCGGAACGGCGGAGGTAGGTTGGGGCTGCGGCGCGTATGGTGAACCGGTCAACTGGTGTCTGCAGCCGCCCAGGCGCGTGGAGCAGCTAAGAGGATAAACGCGTCGGCAACGGGGTTATGGGGAGGTCAGCAGCCGCTTCTACCGGGTTGGACGATCCGGTCGCCGGTCGTGGCGACGATGGCCTCCTCGGTCTTATTTGTGGATAGCTCCATGGAGACGACGCTGGGCGTTACGCCTCGAGCACTTATCCTGTAGCTCCGACCGTCGTGACCACTGACCAGCACGAGCTCTCTGCCTCCTCTTGGCCTCGCCACCGTGCTAGATAAACCGTCGGGCGGCGCAGAACTTGGCATCGTGGACGTGGACGCGAAGAGGTGCTGGATGTGGAGCTCTTGGTCGACGGATGTGGAGGCCGGGGTCCTTGGCGGAGCGGGCAGCTACCAGCGCGGAGCGGAAGGATGGCGCCGGGTCGCAGAGGTGGTCAAGGACGCGCGGTCGACGGCGGTTGAGGCCAAGCGCGTGGAGGCGCGCAGGCACGCACGAGGACGCGGAGGTGAACGGCGCCACACAGAGGTCGGAGGGAGGCAGGCGACGGCGCGGTTGCAGGCGGCGTCTCGCGCGCGAAGGAGAACAGGCATCCGGCGGCGAGACGGGAGGAAGGAGAGGCGGCGCTCACGCGGGCTCCTGCAAGCGCGAGGACGGAGAACCGTTATCGGGGAGGGGCCGCAGCGACCGGGAGCACGCAGGCGGCCGGGCTGGAGGCGGATGCGGGCGTGGCGCTGGGTGGAGGTGTGCGACCGGAGGAGCAGGACGTGGCTTCCTCTCTCCGTATGGTGCCCAGCCTCTCGTCACCATCATGGCGCTGCTGCAGTCCGGGTACCCCTATCGACGGTGCACGTCGCAGACTCGTCCTCGACTGCGCCGCCGCCTGAGACCAATCTCTCCAGCCAATCCGGATCAAGGATCATGTGCATGATGCCTCGTCATCAAGCTCACCTCCTCATTCTGTGCTCGGCGCCGTACCCGTGGATCATCAAGTTCCGGGAAACCATGTCAGCCTCAAGGATCCATGACTTCGAAAGCGAGCCTCCGGACTGCATCATGGCGATGGCATCATCGCTCTCGGCGAGCACGCCAAAATGGGAGGCGTTGTCGAATCCCCTTGCTCTTTGATTGGTTTACGTCGGTGTTGGTGCTCTGGAGGTTCGCAGTTTGTTTGCTTATATATACGGGGACAGGTAGCGTGCCTAACGCTGATTCTTTTTGTTATCTTCCCCGGTTTCCTAACTCAGGTCTGTTAGTATTTGTTTTCTTCGAAAAAATACGTAATTCCAGCCGGACTTTGCTTCCGACCAGCGCTCGTACCCAACCGAGAAGGGATGAAGGCAGCGGTCGGTACGGATGCATCGGGGTGGGGTGGAAAAAAACAATCCAAACGTTTTTCACTTATTGGTGGCATTGGTGGGTAATTTTGTATCAACTTTTAGGACAATTTTAAGTGAACGAACGACCGTGGGAGAAACCCTTTTGCTTTTATTATTAGGTATAGATAGTAAGCATTCAATTAAGTTGATAAACAAGGTCTAGACATATTAAACCTGAGAAATCATGTATCTACCCCTAACCCTAAACTCTGTCTTATGAAGTCAAGGGTTTCAAACATGGAAATTTCAAAAACCCTACTAATTAAGAGCTTCATTTTGGAGTGACTAAGAAGGATACATGCTTACTTTTTCATATTCATGTTTTAAACTTGTTTAAGTCATGGTAAAACCTAGGATTTGACCAAGATTTAAATGGGCATAAAAATTCAAAAACAAAATCATAAACCAAAGCACATAGTCTTTGTATGTCATATAGTAAGCGTTCAAGTTGATAAACAAGGTCTAGACATATTCAAACCAGAAAAATCATGGAAATTTCAAAAACCTCCCACGAGCTTCATTTTGGAGTGACTAAGAAGGATCGATGCATGTTACTTTCCATATTCATGTTTTAAACTTGTTTAAATCTTGGTCAAACCTAGGATTTGACCAAGATTCAACAAATGGGGATAAAATTCAAAAAAATCAAAAAAATGAAAAACCAATGCACATAGTCTTCTTATGTCATATAATAAGCATAAAATTAAGTTGATAAACAAGGTCTAGACATATTCAAACCAGAAAAATCATGTATGTGGCTACCCCTAACCCTAAACTCTGTCTTATGAAGTCAAGCATGAAGAGATGTGGTTTTTGGTTTCAAACATGGAAATTTCAAAAACCCTCCCAAGAGCTTCATTTTGGAGTGACTAAGAAGCATACATGCTTACCTTTTCATATTCATGTTTAAAACTTGTTCAAATCTTGGTCAAACCTAGGATTTGACCAAGATTCAAATGGGCATAAAAATTCAAAAAAAATGAAAAACCAAGGTCTTCTTATATATGTCATATAGTAAGCATTCAATTAAGTTGATAAACAAGGTCTAGACATATTAAACCTGAGAAATCATGTATCTACCCCTAACCCTAAACTCTATCTTATGAAGTCAAGGGTTTCAAACATGGAAATTTCAAAAACCCTACTAATTAAGAGCTTCATTTTGGAGTGACTAAGAAGGATACATGCTTACTTTTTCATATTCATGTTTTAAACTTGTTTAAGTCATGGTAAAACCTAGGATTTGACCAAGATTTAAATGGGCATAAAAATTCAAAAACAAAATCTTAAACCAAAGCACATAGTCTTTGTATGTCATATAGTAAGCGTTCAAGTTGATAAACAAGGTCTAGACATATTCAAACCAGAAAAATCATGGAAATTTCAAAAACCTCCCACGAGCTTCATTTTGGAGTGACTAAGAAGGATCGATACAGGCTTACTTTTTGATATTCATGTTTTAAACTTGTTTAAATCTTGGTCAAACCTAGGATTTGACCAAGATTCAACAAATGGGGATAAAAATTCAAAAAGTAATCAATAAAATGAGCACATATTATTCTTATGTCATATAATAAGCATTCAATAATCAAGTATCTAGCTACCCCTAACCCTAAACTCTGTCTTATGAAGTCAAGCATGCATGAAGAGAAGTTGTTTTTGGTTTCAAACCTGGAAATTTCAAAAACCCCTCCCAAGAGTTACATTTTGGAGTGACTTAAGAAGGATAGATGCTTAATTTTTCATATTCATTTTTTAAACTTGTTTTAATCATTGTCAAACCTAGGATTTGACCAAGATTCCAAATGGGCATAAAAATTCATTAAAAATGAAAAGAATGAAAAAACAAAGCACATAGCATTCTTATGTCATATAGTAAGCATTAAAGTTGATAAACAAGGTCTAGACATATTCAAACCAAAAAAAATCATGTATATATCTACCCCTAACCCTAAACACTGTCTTATGAAGTCAATCATGAAGAGAAGTGGTTTTGGGTTTCAAACATGGAAATTTCAAAAACCTCTAAAAAATTCATTTTAGAGTGACTAAGAAGGATGCAGGCTTCCCTTTTCATTTTCATGTCTTAAACTTGTTTAAATATTGGTCAAACCTAGATAAGATTTGACCAAAAGATTCAAACGGGCATAAAATTAAAAAAACCAGAAAAATGAAAAACAAAAGCATATAGTCTTCTTATGTCATATACTAAGCATTCAAGTTGATAAACAAGGTCTAGACATACTCAAACCAGAAAAATCATGTATATATCTACCGCTAACCCTAAACTCTGTCTTATGAAGTCAATCATGAAGAGAAGTGGTTTTGGGTTTCAAACATGGAAATTTCAAGAACCTCCCAAAAGCTTCATTTTAGAGTGTGACTAAGAAGGATCCAGGATTAATTACCTTTTCATTTTAAACCATGGTCAAGCCTAGGATTTGACCAAGATTCAAATGGGCATAAGAATTTAAAAAAAAAATCAAAAAATGAAAACCAAGGCACATAGTCTTCTTATGTCATATAGTAAGCATTCTCAATTAAGTTGATTTTAGAGTGACTAAGAAGGATGCAGGCTTCCCTTTTCATTTTCATGTTTTAAACTTGTTTAAATCTTGGTCAAACCTAGGATTTGATCAAAAGATTCAAATGGGCATAAAATTTCAGAAAAAAAATCAAAAGAATGAAAAAACAAAGGACATAGCATTCTTATATGTCATATATATAGTAAGCATTCAAGTTGATAAACAAGGTCTAGACATAATCAAACCAGAAAATCATGTATATATCTACCCCTAACCCTAAACTCTATCTTATGAAGTCAAGCATGCATGAGAAGAGAAGTGGTTTTTGGTTTCAAACATGCAAATTTCAAGAACCCTCCCAAGATTTACATTTTGGAGTGACTAAGAAGGATATATGCTTAATTTTATATTCATGATTTAAATTTGTTAAAACCATGGTCAAACCTAGGATATGACCAAGATTCAAATGGGCATAAGAATTTTAAAAAAATCAAAAATGAAAAACCAAGGCACATAGTCTTCTTATGTCATATAGTAAGCATTCAACTAAGTTGATAAACAAGGTCTAGACATATTCAAACCAGGAAAATCATGTATATACCCCCTAACCCTAGCTAAACTCTGTCTTAAGTGTCAATCATGCATGTAGAGAAGTCGTTTTGGGTTTCAAACATGGAAATTTCAAGAACATCCCAAAAGCTTCATTTTAGAGTGACTAAGAAGGATCCATGATTACCTTTTCATTTTCATGTTTTAAACTTGTTTAAATCTTGGTCAAACCTAGGATTTGACCAAGATTCAAATGGACACAAAATTTAAAAAAATCAGAAAAATGAAAACCAAAGTACTACATAGTCTTCTTATGTTATATCGTAAGCATTCAAGTTGATAAACAAGGTCTAGACATATTCAAACCATACAAAATCATGTATCTACCCCTAACCCTAAACTCTGTCTTATGAAGTCAAGCATGAAGAGAAGTGGTTTTGGGTTTCAAACATGGTAATTTCAAAAACCTCCCAAAAAATTCATTTTAGAGTGACTAAGAAGGATACAAGCTTCCCTTTTCATTTTCATGTTTTAAACTTGTTTAAATCTTGGTCAAACCTAGGATTTTACCAAAAGATTCAAATGGACATAAAAGTTCAGAAAAAAATCAAAAGAATGAAAAAACAAAGGACATAGCATTCTTATGTCATATATATAGTAAGCTTTCAAGTTGATAAACAAGGTCTAGACATATTCAAACCAGGAAATCATGTATATATCTACCCCTAAAACCCTAAACTCTGTCTTACAAGCATGCATGAAGAGAAGTGGTTTTTGGTTTCAAACATGGAAATTTCAAAAACCCTCCCAAGAGTTACATTTTGGAGTGACTTAAGAAGGATAGATGCTTAATTTTTCATATTCATGTTTTAAACTTGTTTTAATCATTGTCAAACCTAGGATTTGACCAAGATTCAAATGGGCATAAAATTAAAAAAAAATAGAAAAATGAAAAACAAAAGCACATAGTCTTCTCATGTCATATAGTAAGCATTCAAGTTGATAAACAAGGTTTAGGCATATTCAAACCAGACAAATCATGTATCTACCCCTAACCCTAAACTCGGTCTTATGAAATCTAGCATGAAGAGAAATCGTTTTGGCCGGGTTTCAAACGTTTAAGCCAAAAGCCCCATTTCAAATATTTCAAACTTATTCAAATTTGGTTCAAATTTGAAAGACATACAAGTTATAGCACACATAGTGCATACATGTTCACACATACTGCACTAGATGCTAATCAAGGCACATAGTCTTCTTATGTCATATAGTAGTAAGCATTCACTTAAGTTGATAAACAAGGTCTAGACATATTCAAACCAGGAAAATCATGTATCTACCCCCTAACCCTAGCTAAACTCTGTCTTAAGTCAAGCATGCATGTAGAGAAGTCGTTTTGGGTTTCAAACATGGAAATTTCAAGAACATCCCAAAAGCTTCATTTTAGAGTGACTAAGAAGGATCCATGATTACCTTTTCATTTTCATGTTTTAAACTTGTTTAAATCTTGGTCAAACCTAGGATTTGACCAAGATTCAAATGGACACAAAATTTAAAAAAAATCAGAAAAATGAAAACCAAAGTACATAGTCTTCTTATGTCATATCGTAAGCATTCAAGTTGATAAACAAGGTCTAGACATATTCAAACCATACAAAATCATGTATCTACCCATAACCCTAAACTCTGTCTTATGAAGTCAAGCATGAAGAGAAGTGGTTTTGGGTTTCAAACATGGTAATTTCAAAAACCTCCCAAAAACTTCATTTTGGAGTGACTAAGAAGGATACAAGCTTCCCTTTTCATTTTCATGTTTTAAACTTGGTTAAATCTTGGTCAAACCTAGGATTTGACCAAAAGATTCAAATGGGCATAAAAATTCGGAAGAAAATCAAAAGAATGAAAAAACAAAGGACATAGCATTCTTATATGTCATATATATAGTAAGCATTCAAGTTGATAAACAAGGTCTAGACATATTCAAACCAGAAAATCATGTATATATATATATATATCTACCCCTAAAACCCTAAACTTTGTCTTATGAAGTCAAGCATGCATGAAGAGAAGTGGTTTTTGGTTTCAAACATGGAAATTTCAAAAACCCTCCCAAGAGTTTCATTTTGAAGTGACTAAGAAGCATACATGCTTACTTTTTCATATTCATGTTTCAAACTTATTCAAATCTTTGTGAAACCTAGGATTTGACCAAGATTCAAATGGGCATACAAATTTTAGAAAAAATCAAAAAAATGAAAAACCAAGGCACACAGTCTTCTTATGTCATATAGTAAGCATTCAATTAAGTTGATAAACAAGGTCTAGACATATTCAAACCAGGAAAATCATGTATCTACCCCATACCCCTAGCTAAACTCTGTCTTATGAAGTCAAGCATGCATGAAGAGAAGTCGTTTTTGGTTTCAAACATGGAAATTTCAAAAACCTCCCAAAAGCTTCATTTTGGAGTGACTAAGAAGGATCCATAGGAAACTATGTACTAATACAATATAATAATCACCCGAGTTATTAGAGCAACAAGTCTGTCACTTACGTGTGGTTCCCATGCGTGAGGTCCCACACTTCAGTGAGCACAAGTCACGTACGCTAGGTAGGCAAACTCCCAGCCATCTTCTTTGTCAAGAGAGAGGCATCAAGACTCTCTCTCTCTCCATCTCTCCAATTATCCACCTCCGTTGGCTGCCGGTTTTGGCAGGACGTTTCTAGCTCAGCTCGGAGGCCATGGTGTGCAGGCTCTGTAGCCATGGCGATTTGGTCGCGCCAAGTTGTTCGTGCCCGGCTGCGACGAGGATCAATCCGCACGGTGGCTGTTAAGGACCCGATCGCATTTCTTGCTTTCAGCCTGGGGTCTACCATGTAAATCTTAGGGATTTAGACGTAATTTCCTTTTTATTTTGTGTCCTGCTGTAAACTGTGCTCTGATGCGTATTGGAAATCTGGGTCCTTCAGGATCGTTCGGTTGTCCCTCTAAAAAAACATCTCTCTCATTCTCGGCCTCGCTCGCTCGCACCCCCTGCGCACTGACAACCCCCGCACAACAGTCAGCATCACCCGAAAAAATATAGACACCATAAATAAGTGGGGCCCCGTGACTGCTCTCCCTTCGTCTCCTCCCGTGTGATCCCTCTTCCTCCGACTCCCGACCTTGCGGAAAAGAAAAATGAAATGAAAGAGTTTCACTGGACGGGCAAACACATGTGCCGCCTAGTAATAATAATAACATAAAAAAATCAACCTACGAATCTATTATTAAATAAGTTAAACTAGGGTTCTGCCCAGTACTACGGATCAATTTCAGAAAATGCAACTACGGGGTTCGATTTTGGCCTGCTAATATAAAATTAAATAATCTGATCTAGTATTCCTCTAAAAAATCATTTTGGTATGCATCGTTTGGTACTTTTGATAGCAAGAGTGCTTACTCCCTCCGTTAGCAAATAGTCTTCATTTTCATGTTTATGAAGTCAAGCATGAAGAGAAGTGGTTTTGGGTTTCAAACATGGAAATTTCAAAAACCTCCCAAAACTTCATTTTAGAGTGACTAAGAAGGATACAAGCTTCCCTTTTCATTTTCATGTTTTAAACTTGTTTAAATTATCTTGGTCAAATCTAGGTTTTGACAAGATTCAAATGGGCAAACATATGATAAGTGATGCAAATATCATTTCTAAGTGCGGGCAAACCAGCCTTTAGCTTAACATATTACAAGATTTCAGAAATTTGAGTGGGGGCAGCTGCCCCCTTGGCTATAGTCTGGATCCACCCATGCTATAGTTTGAGGCCATTTGGATGACGTCGAAAAAAATCTTTGATTAGAAATGGGGTTGTTCGAACCCCGTAGTTGGATTTTTTTGAACCTTGATCTGTAGTACTGGGAAACCCCTAGTTTAACCTATTTAATTATAGATTCGTAGGTCGATTTTTCTACGGAGTACCTTTTTATTATTACTATGCATCACATATGTGTTTGCCCGTCGAGTGAAACTCGGAAGGAGAGAAGAAGGGAGAGCATTATGGTGTCTCCCCTTTTTCGGGTGATGATGTTGACTGTTGTGCAGGGTTTGTCAGTGAGCAGGAGGTGCGAGCGAGCGAGCGAGTCGAGCGAGGCCGAGAATGAGAGAGATTTGTTCTTTTTGTGAGAGGGACAACCGAAGGATCCTGAAGGACCTAGAGACTTCCAATACGCATCCTGATGCGTCTTCTTTTGACAAAGAAAATGGCTGGGAGTTTGCGTACCTATTGCACGTGACTTGTGGTCACTGAAGTGCGGGACCTCACGCATGGGCACCACACGTAAGTGACATACCTGTTGGTGTAAAAACTTGGTTGATTATTATAGTGCATTAGAACAAAGTTTCCTATGGATTCAAGGGTAGGAAATCCAAGTTAACTCATTTACATGACATTATTTTTTCCATGAAGCAAAGTTAACACATCTATCAATTGGTACATTTTGGAGTGACTAAGAAGGATCCATGCTTACTTATTCGTTTTCACGTGTTAAACTTCTCTAAATCTTGGTCAAACCTAGGATTTGACAGAGATTCAAATGGGCGGAAAATTAAAAAAAAACAGAAAAATGAAAAACCAAAGCACATAGTCTTCTTATGTCATATAGTAAGCATTAAAGTTGATAAACAAGGTCTAGACATATTCAAACCATAGAAATCATGTATCTACCCCTAACCCTAAACTATGTCTTATGAAGTCAATCATGAAGAGAAGTGGTTTTGGGTTTCAAAGATGGAAATTTCAAAAACCTCCCAAAAACTTCATTTAGAGTGACTAAGAAGGATACATGCTTCCCTTTTCATTTTCATGTTTTAAACTTGTTTAAATCTTGGTCAAACCTAGGATTTGACCAAGATTCAAATGGGCATCAAAAATAAAAATAAAATCAGAAAAATGAAAAACGAAAAACGAAAACACATAGTTTTCTTATGTCATATAGTAAGCATTCAAGTTGATAAACAAGGTCTATACATATTCAAACCATAAAAATCATTTATATATCTACCCCTAACCCTAAACTCTGTCTTATGAAGTCAAGCATGCATGAAGAGAAGTGGTTTTTTGGTTTCAAACATTGAAATTTCAAGAACCCTCCCAAGATTTACATTTTGGAGTGACTAAGAAGGATATATGCTTAATTTTTATATTTATGATTTAAATTTGTTTAAACCATGGTCAAGCCTAGGATTTGACCAAGATTCAAATGGGCATAAGAATTTTAAAAAAATCAAAAAATGAAAAACCAAGGCACATAGTCTTCTTATGTCATATAGTAAGCATTCTCAATTAAGTTGATTTTAGAGTGACTAAGAAGGATGCAGGCTTCCCTTTTCATTTTCATGTTTTAAACTTGTTTAAATCTTGGTCAAACCTAGGATTTGACCAAAAGATTCAAATGGGCATAAAATTTCAGAAAAAAATGAAAAGAATGAAAAAACAAAGGACATAGCATTCTTATATGTCATATATATAGTAAGCATTCAAGGTTATAAACAAGGTCTAGACATATTCAAACCAGAAAATCATGTATATATCTACCCCTAACCCTAAACTCTATCTTATGAAGTCAAGCATGCATGAGAAGAGAAGTGGTTTTTGGTTTCAAACATGCAAATTTCAAGAACCCTCCGAAGATTTACATTTTGGAGTGACTAAGAAGTATATATGCTTAATTTTATATTCATGATTTAAATTTGTTAAAACTATGGTCAAACCTAGGATTTGACCAAGATTCAAATGGGCATAAGAATTTTAAAAAAATCAAAAATGAAAAACCAAGGCACATAGTCTTCTTATGTCATATAGTAAGCATTCAACTAAGTTGATAAACAAGGTCTAGACATATTCAAACCAGGAAAATCATGTATATACCCCCTAACCCTAGCTAAACTCTGTCTTAAGTGTCAATCATGCATGTAGAGAAGTCGTTTTGGGTTTCAAACATGGAAATTTCAAGAACATCCCAAAAGCTTCATTTTAGAGTGACTAAGAAGGATCCATGATTACCTTTTCATTTTCATGTTTTAAACTTGTTTAAATCTTGGTCAAACCTAGGATTTGACCAAGATTCAAGTGGACACAAAATTTAAAAAAATCAGAAAAATGAAAACCAAAGTACTACATAGTCTTCTTATGTTATATCGTAAGCATTCAAGTTGATAAACAAGGTCTAGACATATTCAAACCATACAAAATCATGTATCTACCCCTAACCCTAAACTCTGTCTTATGAAGTCAAGCATGAAGAGAAGTGGTTTTGGGTTTCAAACATAGTAATTTCAAAAACCTCCCAAAAAATTCATTTTAGAGTGACTAAGAAGGATACAAGCTTCCCTTTTCATTTTCATGTTTTAAACTTGTTTAAATCTTGGTCAAACCTAGGATTTGACCAAAAGATTCAAATGGACATAAAAATTCAGAAAAAAATCAAAAGAATGAAAAAACAAAGGACATAGCATTCTTATGTCATATATATAGTAAGCATTCAAGTTGATAAACAAGGTATAGACGTATTCAAACCAGGAAATCATGTATATATCTACCCCTAAAACCCTAAACTCTGTCTTATGAAGTCAAGCATGCATGAAGAGAAGTGGTTTTTGGTTTCAAACATGGAAATTTCAAAAACCCTCCCAAGAGTTACATTTTGGAGTGACTTAAGAAGGATAGATGCTTAATTTTTCATATTCATGTTTTAAACTTGTTTTAATCATTGTAAAACCTAGGATTTGACCAAGATTCAAATGGGCATAAAATTTAAAAAAAATAGAAAAATGAAAAACAAAAGCACATAGTCTTCTCATGTCATATAGTAAGCATTCAAGTTGATAAACAAGGTTTAGGCATATTCAAACCAGACAAATCATGTATCTACCCCTAACCCTAAACTCGGTCTTATGAAATCTAGCATGATGAGAAATCGTTTTGGCCGGGTTTCAAACGTTTAAGCCAAAAGCCCCATTTCAAATATTTCAAACTTATTCAAATTTGGTTCAAATTTGAAAGACATACAAGTTATAGCACACATAGTGCATACATGTTCACACATACTGCACTAGATGCTAACCAAGGCACATAGTCTTCTTATGTCATATAGTAGTAAGCATTCACTTAAGTTGATAAACAAGGTCTAGACATATTCAAACCAGGAAAATCATGTATCTACCCCCTAACCCTAGCTAAACTCTGTCTTAAGTCAAGCATGCATGTAGAGAAGTCGTTTTGGGTTTCAAACATGGAAATTTCAAGAACATCCCAAAAGCTTCATTTTAGAGTGACTAAGAAGGATCCATGATTACCTTTTCATTTTCATGTTTTAAACTTGTTTAAATCTTGGTCAAACCTAGGATTTGACCAAGATTCAAATGGACACAAAATTTAAAAAAATCAGAAAAATGAAAACCAAAGTACATAGTCTTCTTATGTCATATCGTAAGCATTCAAGTTGATAAACAAGGTCTAGACATATTCAAACCATACAAAATCATGTATCTACCCATAACCCTAAACTCTGTCTTATGAAGTCAAGCATGAAGAGAAGTGGTTTTGGGTTTCAAACATGGTAATTTCAAAAATCTCCCAAAAACTTCATTTTAGAGTGACTAAGAAGGATACAAGCTTCCCGTTTCATTTTCATGTTTTAAACTTGGTTAAATCTTGGTCAAACCTAGGATTTGACCAAAAGATTCAAATGGGCATAAAAATTCAGAAGAAAATCAAAAGAATGAAAAAACAAAGGACATAGCATTCTTATATGTCATATATATAGTAAGCATTCAAGTTGATAAACAAGGTCTAGACATATTCAAACCAGAAAATCATGTATATATATATCTACCCCTAAAACCCTAAACTTTGTCTTATGAAGTCAAGCATGCATGAAGAGAAGTGGTTTTTGGTTTCAAACATGGAAATTTCAAAAACCCTCCCAAGAGTTTCATTTTGAAGTGACTAAGAAGCATACATGCTTACTTTTTCATATTCATGTTTCAAACTTATTCAAATCTTTGTGAAACCTAGGATTTGACCAAGATTCAAATGGGCATACAAATTTTAGAAAAAATCAAAAAAATGAAAAACCAAGGCACATAGTCTTCTTATGTCATATAGTAAGCATTCAATTAAGTTGATAAACAAGGTCTAGACATATTCAAACCAGGAAAATCATGTATCTACCCCATACCCCTAGCTAAACTCTGTCTTATGAAGTCAAGCATGCATGAAGAGAAGTCGTTTTTGGTTTCAAACATGGAAATTTCAAAAACCTCCCAAAAGCTTCATTTTGGAGTGACTAAGAAGGATCCATAGGAAACTATGTACTAATACAATATAATAATCACCCGAGTTATTAGAGCAACAAGTCTGTCACTTACGTGTGGTTTCCATGCGTGAGGTCCCACACTTCAGTGAGCACAAGTCACGTACGCTAGGTAGGCAAACTCCCAGCCATCTTCTTTGTCAAGAGAGAGGCATCAAGACTCTCTCTCTCTCTCTCTCCATCTCTCCAATTATCCACCTCCGTTAGCTGCCGGTTTTGGTAGGGCGTTTCTAGCTCAGCTCGGAGGCCATGGTGTGCAGGCTCTGTAGCCATGGCGATTTGGTCGCGCCAAGTTGTTCGTGCCCGGCTGCGACGAGGATCAATCCGGACGGTGGCTAATAAGGACCCGATCGCATTTCTTGCTTTCAGCCTGGGGTCTACCATGTAAATCTTAGGGATTTAGACGTAATTTCCTTTTTATTTTGTGTCCTGCTTTAAACTGTGCTCTGATGCGTATTGGAAATCTGGGTCCTTCAGGATCGTTCGGTTGTCCCTCTAAAAAAACATCTCTCTCATTCTCGGCCTCGCTCGCTCGCACCCCTGCGCACTGACAACCCTGCACAACAGTCAGCATCACCTGAAAAAATATAGACACCATAAATAAGTGGGGCCCCGTGACTGCTCTCCCTTCGTCTCCTTGATGTCTACGTTCCCCCTCCTTTCCTGTAGACAGTGTTGGGCCTCCAAGAGCAGAGGTTTGTAGAACAGCAGCAAGTTTCCCTTAAGTGGATACCCAAGGTTTATCGAACTCAGGGAGGAAGAGGTCAAAGATATCCCTCTCATGCAACCACTGCAACCACAAAGCAAGAAGTCTCTTGTGTCCCCAACACACCTAATAGGTGCACTAGTTCGGCGAAGAGATAGTGAAATACAGGTGGTATAAATAAGTATGAGCGGTAGCAACGGTGGCGAGAAAAGTGCTTGGCGTGTAGTTGATGGTGGTGGTATTGCAGCGATAGTAACGCGATAAAACGAGTAACAAGCGGTAGTAACTCAGCGGTAGTAACGCAGCAGTAGTAAACAAGCGGTAGTAACTCAGCGGTATTTAGGAACAAGGCCTAGGGAATAGACTTTCACTAGTGGACACTCTCAACATCGATCACATAACAGAACGAGATAAATGCATACTCTACACTTTTGTTGGATGATGAACACATTGCGTAGGATTACACGAACCCTCAATGCCGGAGTTAACAAGCTCCACAATAATGCTCATGTTTAAGTAACCTTTAGTGTAAGATAGATCAACGAGACTAAACCAAGTACTAGCATAGCATGCACACTTGTCACCTTCATGCATATGTAGGAGGAATAGATCACATCAATATTATCATAGCAATAGTTAACTCCATAATCTACAAGAGATCATGATCATAGCATAAACCAAGTACTAACACGGTGCACGCACTTGTCACCTTTGCACACATGCGGGAGGAATAAACTACTTTAATAACACATTGCTAGAGTAGCACATAGATAAATTGTGATACAACATGCTGCAATCTTAAAGAGATATAAATAAGCACCTCACTATGCCATTCAACGGTGAATAAGTATTACGTGAAATCTAGCCTAAGAGACCCACACGGTGCACACACTTGTCACCTTTACACACGTGGGACTAGGAGTCTCCGGAGATCACATAGGTAAAACTCACTTGACTAGCATAATGACATCTAGATTACAAGCATCATCATATGAATCTCAATCATGTAAGGCAGCTCATGAGATTATTGTATTGAACTACATAGGAGAGAGATGAACCACATAGCTACCGGTACAGCCCCGAGCCTCGATGGAGAACTACTCCCTCCTCATGGGAGCAGACGGCGGTGATGAAGATGGCGGTGGAGATGGCAGCGGTGTCGATGGAGAAGCCTTCCGGGGGCACTTCCCCGCTCCGGCAGCGTGCCGGAACGGAGATCCTGTCCCCCGGATCTTGGCTTCGCGATGGCGGCGGCTGCGGCAGGTTTACGTGGGTTTCGTCAATTGGTATCGGGTTTTCTGATCCGGGGGCTTTTTATAGGCGGAGAGGCGGCGCGAGGAAGGTCGAAGGGGGCCCACACCCTAGGGGCGCGCCCCCTTGGCCGCGCCGGGGTAGGGTTTGGTGGCCACTGCCTCCCTTCTCTGGCGGTTCTCGTGTGTTCCGGATGCTTCCGGGTAAAATAGGAACCCGGGCGTTGATTTCGTCCGATTCGAGAATATTTCGTTACTAGGATTTACGAAACCAAAAACAGCGAGAAAACGAGAAGCGGCACTTCGGCATCTTGTTAATAGGTTAGTTCCGAGAAAATGCACGAATATGACATAAAGTGTGCATAAAACATGTAGATAACATCAATAATGTGGCATGGAACACAAGAAATTATCGATACGTTGGAGACGTATCGGCATCCCCAAGCTTAGTTACGCTCGTCCCGAGCGAGTAAAACGATAACACGAGATAATTTACGGAGTGACATGCCATCATAAACTTGATCATACTATTTGTACAGCATATGTAGTGAATGCAGCGATCGAAACAATGTGTATGACATGGGTAAACAAGCTGAATCATAAAGCAAAGACTTTTCATGAATAGCACTTCAAGACAAGCATAAATAAGTCTTGCATAAGAGTTAACTCATAAAGCAATAATTCAAAGTAAAGGTATTGAAGCAACACAAAAGAAGATTAAGTTTCAGCGGTTGCTTTCAACTTGTAACATGTATATCTCATGGATATTGTCAACATAGAGTAATATAATAAGTGCAATAAGCAAGTATGTAAGAATCAATGCACAGTTCACACAAGTGTTTGCTTCTTGAGGTGGAGAGAAATAGGTGAACTGACTCAACATTGAAAGTAAAAGAATGGTCCTCATAGAGGAAAAGCATCGATTGCTATATTTGTGCTAGAGCTTTGATTTTGAAAACATGAAACAATTTTGTCAACGGTAGTAATAAAGCATATGCATCATGTAAATTATATCTTATAAGTTGCAAGCCTCATGCATAGTGTACTAATAGTGCCCGCACCTTGTCCTAATTAGCTTGGACTACCTGGATTATCACCGCAATACATATGCTTTAACCAAGTTTCACAAAGGGGTACCTCTATGCCGCTTTGTACAAAGGTCTAAGGAGAAAGCTCGCATTTGGATTTCTCGCTTTTGATTATTCTCAACTTAGACATCCATACCGGGACAACATAGACAACAGATAATGGACTCCTCTTTTAATGCTTTAAGCATTTGACAACAATTAATTCTTTTCTCATTAGAGATTTGAGGATGTTTGTCCAAAACTGAAACTTCCACCATGAATCATGGCTTTAGTTAGCGGCCCAATGTTCTTCTCTCACAATATGCATGCTCAAACCATTCAACTCGGTGTAGATCGCCCTTACTTCGGACAAGACGAACATGCATAGCAACTCACATGAAATTCAACAATGAGTTGATGGCGTTCCCCGATAAACATGGTTATCGCACAACAAGCAACTTAATAAGAGATAAAGTGCATAATTACATATTCAATACCACAATAGTTTTTAAGCTATTTGTCCCATGAGCTATATATTGCAAAGGTGAATGATGGAATTTTAAAGGTAGCACTCAAGCAATTTACTTTGGAATGGCGGGAAAATACCATGTAGTATAGGTAGGTATGGTGGACACAAATGGCATAGTGGTTGGCTCAAGTATATTGGATGCATGAGAAGTATTCCCTCTCGATACAAGGTTTAGGCTAGCAAGGCTTATTTGAAACAAACACAAGGATGAACCGGTGCAGCAAAACTCACATAAAAGACATATTGAAAACATTATAAGACTCTACACCGTCTTCCTTGTTGTTCAAACTCAACACTAGAAATTATCTAGACCTTAGAGAAACCAAATATGCAAACCAAATTTTAGCATGCTCTATGTATTCTTCACTAATAGGTGCAAAGTATATGATGCAAGAGCTTAAACATGAGCACAACAATTGCCAAGTATCACATTACCCAAGACATTATAGCAAATTACTACATGTATCATTTTCCAATTCCAACCATATAACAATTTAACGAAGAGGAAACTTCGCCATGAATATTATGAGCTAAGAACACATGTGTTCATATGAACCAGCGGAGCGTGTCTCTCTCCCACACAAGCATGATGTAATCCAATTTATTCAAACAAAAACAAAAACAAAAGCACACGGACGCTCCAAGTAAAAGCACATAAGATGTGGCCGAATAAAAATATAGTTTCGGGGGAGGAACTCGATAATGTTGTCGATGAAGAAGGGGATGCCTTGGGCATCCCCAAGCTTAGACGCTTGAGTCTTCTTGATATATGCAGGGGTGAACCACCGGGTGCATCCCCAAGCTTAGAGCTTTCACTCTCCTTGATCATAGTATATCATCCTCCTCTCTTGACCCTTGAAAACTTCCTCCACACCAAACTCGAAACAACTCATTAGAGGGTTAGTGCACAATATAAATTGACATATTCAGAGGTGACACAATCATTCTTAACACTTCTGGACATTGCATAATGCTACTGGACATTAGTGGATCAAAGAAATTCATCCAACATAGCGAAAGAGGCAATGCGAAATAAAAGGCAGAATCTGTCAAAACAGAACAGTTCGTATTGACGAATTTTAAAATGGCACCAGACTTGCTCAAATGAAAATGCTCAAATTGAATGAAAGTTGCGTACATATCTGAGGATCATGCACGTAAATTGGCATAATTTTCTGAGCTTCCTGCAGGGCAGTGGGCTCAGATTCGTGACAGCAAAGAAATCTGGAACTGCGCAGTAATCCAAATCTAGTACTTACTTTTCTATCAACGGCTTAACTTGGCACAACAAAACTCAAAACTAAGATAAGGAGAGGTTGCTACAGTAGTAAACAACTTCCAAGACACAAAATAAAAACAAAGTACTGTAGCAAAATAACACATGGGTTATCTCCCAAGAAGTTCTTTCTTTTTAGCCATTAAGATGGGCTCAGCAGTTTTAATGATGCACTCGCAAAAGATAGTATGTGAAGCAAAAGAGAGCATCAAGAGGCAAATTCAAAACACATTTAAGTCTAACATGCTTCCTATGCATAGGAATCTTGTAAATAAACAAGTTCATGAAGAGCAAAGTAACAAGCATAGGAAGATAAAACAAGTGTAGCTTCAAAAATTTCAGCACATAGAGAGGCATTTTAGTAACATGAAAATTTCTACAACCATATTTTCCTCTCTCATAATAACTTTCAGTAGCATCATGAGCAAACTCAACAATATAACTATCACATAAAGCATTCTTATCATGAGTCTCATGCATAAAATTATTACTCTCCACATAAGCATAGTCAAATTTATTAGTTGTAGTGGGAGCAAATTCAACAAAGTAGCTATCATTATTATTCCCATCAAGTGTAGGAGGCATAGTATAATCACAATAAAATTCACTCTCCATAGTAGGTGGCACAAAAAGACCACTATCATTATCATCATCAATAGGAGGCAAAGTATCATCAAAGAAAATTTTCTCCTCGATGCTTGGGGGACTAAAAATATCATGCAAACCAGCTTCCCCAAGCTTAGAACTTTCTATATCATTATCAACAATGGTGTCCAAAGCGTTCATACTAATATTACTACCAGCATGCAAATAAGATTTCATAGGTTTTTTAATTTTCGCATCAAACAATCCATGTTTTAAATCAGGAAATAGAATAAGAAGCTCACTCTTGTACATTATGCCAAACTAGTGTAAACAAGAAACAACAAGATGCAATTGCGGGATCTAAAGGAAATAGCTTCGAGCACACACACGACGGCGCCGAGAAAAATACTTTACCCGAGACCGTAGTATGAGAGCCTTTTACCTTTCCTCCCCGGCAACGGCGCCGGAAAAGTGCTTGATGTCTACGTTCCCCCTCCTTTCCTGTAGACGGTGTTGGGCCTCCAAGAGCGAGAGGTTTGTAGAACAGCGAGCAAGTTTCCCTTAAGTGGATACCCAAGGTTTATCGAACTCGGGGAGGAAGAGGTCAAAGATATCCCTCTCATGCAACCACTGCAACCACAAAGCAAGAAGTCTCTTGTGTCCCCAACACACCTAATAGGTGCACTAGTTCGGCGAAGAGATAGTGAAATACGAGGTGGTATAAATAAGTATGAGCAGTAGCAACGGTGGCGAGAAAAGTGCTTGGCGTGTAGTTGATGGTGGTGGTATTGCAGCGAGTAATGCTAGATAAAACGAGTAACAAGCGGTAGTAACTCAGCGGTAGTAACGCAGCGGTAGTAAACAAGCGGTAGTAACTCAGCGGTATTTAGGAACAAGGCCTAGGGAATAGACTTTCACTAGTGGACACTCTCAACATCGATCACATAACGGAACGGATAAATGCATACTCTACACTTTTGTTGGATGATGAACACATTGCGTAGGATTACACGAACCCTCAATGCCGGAGTTAACAAGCTCCACAATAATGCTCATGTTTAAGTAACCTTTAGTGTAAGATAGATCAACGAGACTAAACCAAGTACTAGCATAGCATGCACACTTGTCACCTTCATGCATATGTAGGAGGAATAGATCACATCAATATTATCATAGCAATAGTTAACTCCATAATCTACAAGAGATCATGATCATAGCATAAACCAAGTACTAACACGGTGCACGCACTGTCACCTTTGCACACATGCAGGAGGAATAAACTACTTTAATAACACATTGCTAGAGTAGCACATAGATAAATTGTGATACAACATGCTGCAATCTTAAAGAGATATAAATAAGCACCTCACTATGCCATTCAACAGTGAATAAGTATTCTGTGAAATCTAGCCTAAGAGACCCACACGGTGCACACACTTGTCACCTTTACACACGTGGGACTAGGAGTCTCCGGAGATCACATAGGTAAAACTCACTTGACTAGCATAATGACATCTAGATTACAAGCATCATCATATGAATCTCAATCATGTAAGGCAGCTCATGAGATTATTGTATTGAACTACATAGGAGAGAGATGAACCACATAGCTACCGGTACAGCCCCGAGCCTCGATGGAGAACTACTCCCTCCTCATGGGAGCAGCAGCGGTGATGAAGATGGCGGTGGAGATGGCAGCGGTGTCGATGGAGAAGCCTTCCGGGGGCACTTCCCCGCTCCGGCGGCGTGCCGGAACGGAGATCCTGTCCCCCGGATCTTGGCTTCGCGATGGCGGCGGCTCCGGCAGGTTTACGTGGGTTTCGTCAATTGGTATCGGGTTTTCCGATCCGGGGGCTTTTTATAGGCGGAGAGGCGGCGCAGGAAGGTCGAAGGGGGCCCACACCCTAGGGGCGCCCCCCCCTTGGCCGCGCCGGGGTAGGGTTTGGTGGCCCCGCCTCCCTTCTCCGGCGGTTCTCGTGTGTTCCGGATGCTTCCGGGTAAAATAGGAACACTGGGCGTTGATTTCGTCCGATTCGAGAATATTTCGTTACTAGGATTTCGAAACCAAAAACAGCGAGAAAACATGAGCCGGCACTTCGGCATCTTGTTAATAGGTTAGTTCCAGAAAATGCACGAATATGACATAAAGTGTGCATAAAACATGTAGATAACATCAATAATGTGGCATGGAACACAAGAAATTATCGATACGTTGGAGACGTATCACTCCTCCCGTGTGATCCCTCTTCCTCCGACTCCCGACCTTGCGGAAAAGAAAAATGAAATGAAAGAGTTTCACTGGACGGGCAAACACATGTGCTGCCTAGTAATAATAATAATAACATAAAAAATCGACCTACGAATCTATTATTAAATAAGTTAAACTAGGGTTCTGCCCAGTACTACGGATCAATTTCAGAAAATGCAATTACGGGGTTCGATTTTGGCCTGCTAATATAAAATTAAATAATCTGATCTAGTATTCCTCTAAAAAATCATTTTGGTATGCATCGTTTGGTACTTTTGATAGCAAGAGTGCTTACTCCCTCCGTTAGCAAATAGTCTTCATTTTCATGTTTATGAAGTCAAGCATGAAGAGAAGTGGTTTTGGGTTTCAAACATGGAAATTTCAAAAACCTCCCAAAACTTCATTTTAGAGTGACTAAGAAGGATACAAGCTTCCCTTTTCATTTTCATGTTTTAAACTTGTTTAAATTATCTTGGTCAAATCTAGGTTTTGACAAGATTCAAATGGGCAAACATATGATAAGTGATGCAAATATCATTTCTAAGTGCGGGCAAACCAGCCTTTAGCTTAACATATTACAAGATTTCAGAAATTTGAGTGGGGGCAGCTGCCCCCTTGGCTATAGTCTGGATCCGCCCATGCTATAGTTTGAGGCCATTTGGATGACGTCGAAAAAAATCTTTGATTAGAAATGGAGTTGTTCGAACACCGTAGTTGGATTTTTTTGAACCTTGATCTGTAGTACTGGGAAACCCCTAGTTTAACCTATTTAATTATAAATTCATAGGTCGATTTTTCTACAGAGTACCTTTTTATTATTACTATGCAGCACATATGTGTTTGCCCGTCGAGTGAAACTCGGAGGAAGAGGGATCACTCTGAAGGAGAGAAGAAGGGAGAGCATTATGGTGTCTCCCCTTTTTCGGGTGATGATGTTGACTGTTGTGCAGGGTTTGTCAGTGAGCGGGAGGTGCGAGCGAGCGAGTCGAGCGAGGCCGAGAATGAGAGAGATTTGTTCTTTTTGTGGGAGGGACAACCGAAGGATCCCGAAGGACCCAGAGACTTCCAATACGCATCCTGATGCGTCTTCTTTTGACAAAGAAAATGGCTGGGAGTTTGCGTACCTATTGCACGTGACTTGTGGTCACTGAAGTGCGGGACCTCACGCATGGGCACCACACGTAAGTGACATACCTGTTGGTGTAAAAACTCGGTTGATTATTATAGTGCATTAGAACAAAGTTTCCTATGGATTCAAGGGTAGGAAATCCAAGTTAACTCATTTACATGACATTATTTTTTTCATGAAGCAAAGTAAACACATGTTGGGGGGATGACCCCCGGTATGCCAAAGGCATGCCAAACCGGATGGTTTGAGCCATCAAGATACTGGTTTGATATTCATTCCGGAGAGCAAAGTTGAATGTTTGGCAAAGTAAATCTATACCGGTATCCCCAAAGAGAGGTATACCGGTATCGGCTAAGAAGACACCGGACTGCCGGTAAGAAGTGCATTGTAGCACGTCGGCAGGACTGGTCAAAGATTCCCTCAGGAGCTAGAGGACAAGGATGACCTAAGCAAAGCTTTAAACGAAGCCCTGACGCCAAAGAAGAAGGTGACGCCAAAAGCAACCGGAGGACATCAGCCTCCTTGATTAAAGAAGATACCGGCGTCACCTATGATTAAAGTAGCTTTGTAAAGTAGCTTTGTAAAGTAGTTTGTCTGTTCAAAGATGCCATTAGGGTTTCTTCCCCTGTAAGCCACCCTCTCCCCTATATAAGGAGAGGGGGCATGCTCCTTCGCGGGCACGTTCATGTACGATATCACCTGTAACCTTGTTCATGGAATAGAGAAGATCTAGAACGGAGTTCATCTTTGTGTCTTTCTTCTTCTACCTCTGGCCTTGGCCAAGTTCTTGAGGAAAGCACCCGGAAGTTCATCCTATCTGATCCAAAACCCTCCCCCGAATCCTCTAGCGTCCAACTCGGCCCCAACTTAAGCCATCCCATGGCATCTGTCTGTTCACCACGACGACAGTTGGCGCCCACCGTGGAGCTCGAGCAGGCCGGTAGCTTTCTCTCCAACCACGACGACAGTTGGCGCCCACCGTGGGGCAGAGAGAGGCGCTTGCTGGAGTTCACATTCGGGCGGGCCTCCTCGACGTCGACGGCGAGCGAACGGTGTCCGCGCTCGTACAGAACATCTACGCCATGGACTTCATCAACGACAACGCGGGCTGCTTCGCCAACGGCGGTAAGTTCCCCAAGAACGACCGCATCATCGAGTTCGACAGCCACCGCATCTACTTCGGCACCGTCCCTGTGCGCCAGTGCCTCTCGCTGGTGCTGGTGGCACCGGATCCGCCAAGGTGGCTATGTGCTGGCCGCGCCGCCGGCAGCTTGGAGGTCATGATGGCTGGCGTGGCCGGCGCCGGCAAGGACGCTGTGGAGGAAGGCGCTGGCCGTGCGGCATCGACCCGTCCGGCCAAGCCACCGCTGGAGCGCGACGTAGGCACTGCGGGAGCGTCTTCTGCGCCACCGGAAACGCCACTCCAAGCGGCGATGAACGTGCTGGCGACGCCCATCGCGCAGAACATCGACCCGGCAAAGGCTCAGGCGGAGCTGGAGGCTACGCGCAAGGCGCTGCTTTCCGGCGGCGCAAACATCATCCAGGCGCAGCGCGAGCTGAACCTGACCCTACGTGAGTATAACGCTGCCCATGGCTTTGCTTCAGTTAGCGCTCATGCTGCTAGGATGCCGGAAAACCGGCTTAAGGCTTGCAATCTAGATCAGGATCTGCGTAAGGAAATTCTTGCCGGCAAAAGTACCTCTGCATCTGTGAGCATCGTAGAGAAACCTAAGTACAGTAGTCCGGATAAAACTATAAAAGCTGGTAAGGCCGCTATGGAGATGTGTGATTCGTTATCCGGTGATGCTTTGGCAAAGCAGCAGGATAGAGTTAGAGAGCTGCTTGATACCATACAAGCACAAAATGATGAGCTTGCTAGAATGAACAAAGTTGCGCTCGAGTCAAAGTCGATCCGGTCGACAAAAGTTGCCGGAAGCAAGTCCCAGGGGCAGGCCTCGTCCCCCCATCCGGATAAAAGAAGAGAAAAGGAAATGAACGCGCGGCAGATGACCGTGTATGATCCGGTTCTTGCCGGAAAACAAAAAGGCGGGCCACATGATGCCGGAAGAAAAAGCTACGGGGCACGTCATGGCTATGCCGGGAATGGTTATGCTAGAAACAATTATGCAGGTAGACACGAAACCGGGCAAAATTATCGAGCTGCAAGGGCAGCGTATGCTGAAGAGGAAATGCCACCACCAAGGTACCGGCAGGCAAGAGCCGCGGAACTGGAAAGATATGAAGAGGGAGATTCCGAGGTGGAACGAGCTAGAGCCTACCGGAACCCTTTGGGGGAACGCGTGGGGGAAAGATGCTTGCCAGGCCAGGATGCGAGGCACAGGCTGGACATAGTGCATCTTTCCAAAATGATCGAATCCGAGGGTCCTCCTGGCCCAAAGTGCTTTGGCCCGCGAATCATGGGAGAAGAGCCACCGGTGCGCAATTTTCAATTGCCCCGGGACACAAAAACGTATGATGGAACGAGCAAGCCGGAAGATTAGCTGTCGGACTACCTCACAGCTGTTTATGTAGCCGGTGGCGGAGTAAACCGGCGTTGGGCTGTAAGAATCATACCGTCCTTCCTAGTGGGACCTGCGCGTATTTGGCTAAACAACTTGCCGACAGGAAGCATAAATGGATGGTTGGACTTTGAGGAAGCCTTTGTGAGCAACTTCAGCAGCACTTACAAGAGGCCAAACCGGCCCCAGCAGCTCGCTTTATGCCAGCAGCGTGCAAGTGAAACAGACCGGGACTATCTCACCCGGTGGAACTCAATGAGAAACACGTGTGAAGGAGTGATTGAAGCACAAGCGATTGCTTGGTTCAGTCAGGGATGCCGGAGAGGATCACCGCTGTGGCAAAGGCTGCAGAGAAACATGCCAAGCACATTGGCTGAAATGATGCGAGTGGCGGAAAACTATGCGTTGGGAGACCCAATGCAACCGGCAGTGCAAGCTGAACCGGCGCAATCAAGCCAACCCCGGCAAGATCAACACCGGGATAACCGGGACAACAAAAGAAGGGAAGACTTTCCGGATCGAAGGTATGGTCCGCAGCAAGTAGCCGCGGTGCAGGAAAATTCTGGCCCTAGCGGAAACCAGAGGCAAAAAAACCGGATCGCAGCCGTGGGCGGGTCCTAAGAAGAAATGGGTTCAAAAAGAAGGATGGGGCAGAAAAAAGATTGGCAAGAGCATATGAGATACACCATGGAAGCGGCAATGGACATGCCGTGCAAGCTTCACACTCCACATCCATCAAAGTCGGCAAACCATTTGACAAAAGATTGCTCCTGGATCAAGCACTTGATGCTAAGAGGTGCAACGAAAGATGCGCAAGCACAGGGCTGTTCCACAATACTGCCACCCTCGCATGACATGTTGCACCAACACCCATTACCACCACCACCACCGCTAACCGGAGCCAATACCATACCGGTACAACAACACCAGCAAGTTAACCGGGTGGAGGAAAATCATGATCAACCGCCTCCACCGGCACCTTTAGGCCGGAATGTTTACGAGGACCCGCACTTGTGCTGTGTTGTCTTTGTCACTGAGCCAACCGACAGGCAAAGTGTGCATCGCTGTTCCATGGAAGTAAACGCAGTGATGCCGGCAGTTCCGAAATACATGCTGTGGTCAGATCAGGAAATCACCTGGTCATTCAAGGATCACCCCAAGATCATGCCGAATCCGGGTGGATACGCTCTTGTTGTGGACCCAATCATGCGAGGGCCAGAAACTCGAGTCAAGTTCAGCAAAGTGCTGATAGACAATGGAAGCAGCATAAACATCATGTACAAGCATACAATGCGTACACTGGGCATAACAGAAAACATGCTACAGCCAACTCACACAACTTTCCATGGAATTGTTCCGGGACTGTCATGTGCACCGGTAGGAAAAGTCCGGGTGGATGTGTCTTTCGGAGGACGTGACAACTGCCGGGTGGAAAACATCCTGTTTGAGGTGGTGGACCTGGACAGTCCCTACCATGCACTACTAGGGAGACCGGCATTGGTAGCTTTCATGGCCTCAACCCATACGGCTTACCTTAAGATGAAGATGCCGGCACCTCATGGACCCTTGACTGTGGTGGGGAACTACAAAGTCTCACTAGAAACAACATCCGCCGGATCAAACCTAGCGGAATCGATGGTGATCGCGGAGGAAAAAAGGAGGATGCAAACTGCGGTTGCGCTGGCTCAGTCCTCACAATTGAGCTTAGCGGCAATGAGTGGGAACTTGGGCGCACCGGCATTCAAGCCGACAAATGAAATAAAGGATATTGTGCTGGATCCGGCTTACCCAGAGTGCACCGTTCGTATCGGTGCCGGCCTGAATCAAGCATAGGAAAGCGCGCTCGTCAGCTTCCTTTGTGAGAATCGGAATATCTTTGCCTGGTCTACTGATGACTATTGGGTGTTCCGAGGGAGCTGGCTGAGCACTCTCTAAACGTCCGGAAGGATGCCAAGCCGGTGCGACAACCCTTGCGTCGGTTCGCTGAAGATAGGAGGAAGATCATTGGAGAAGAGGTGACAAAACTGTTGGTTGCCGGTTTCATCGTGGAGGTCACGCATACTGAGTGGCTGGCCAGTCCGGTAATGGTCGAAAAGAAGAAAGATGAGAACCTGGAGGCAAAAGCTCCAAAGGTGTGGCGCATGTGCATCGACTACACCAACCTCAACAAAGCTTGCCCGAGAGATCCTTTCCCTCTGCCCCGGATCGATCAACTGATTGATTCTACTGCTGGGTGTGAGTTGTTGTCTTTTTGGACGCGTATTCCGGTTTCCACCAAATCCCCCTGAAAAAGGAAGATCAAATAAAAACTGCGTTCATTACCCCGCACGGGGCTTATTGCTATGTCACTATGCCTTTTGGGTTGCGCAACGCTGGTGCAACGTACCAGCGCTGTATGCAAAAATGCTTGTTTGATCAAATCGGAAAGAATGTGCAAGTCTATGTAGATGATATCGTGATAAAAACTAAGGTAAAAGACACCTTAATCGATGACATCCGGCAAACATTTGATAACCTAAGGAGGTTCCGGATGAAACTCAATCCGGCAAAATGCACCTTCGGTGTCCCTGCCGGTAAGCTGCTTGGCTTTCTTGTATCAAGCCGGGGCATTGAAGTGAATCCGGTAAAAATCCGGGCAATAGAAAGAATGACTGTCCCACGAGAGCTAAAAGATGTGCAAAAGTTTACCGGAAGTTTGGCATCGCTAAGCCGGTTCATAAGCAGGTTGGGAGAAAAAGCTCTACCCATCTATGCATTAATGAAAAAATCCGATACTTTCGTCTGGACCCCACAGGCAGACGCAGCGTTCAAGGAGCTGAAAACAATGCTGGCCACCGCACCGGTATTGGCTTCGCCTTTGGAAAGGGAGCCCATGTTGTTGTACATAGCAGCAACTACCGGGTTGTGAGTGTTGTCGTTGTGGTAGAAAGAGATGAAGAAGGAAAAATCGTGCAGAGGCCGGTATACTACTTGAGCGAGGTGCTCTCCCTCTCAAAACAAAACTACCCCCACTTCCAAAAGATGACCTACGGCGTGTTCATGGCGGCCACGAAGCTCAAGCATTACTTTGAAGAGCATCCCATGAAAGTGGTGAGTGAAGCACCAATTTCGGACATCATGGGCAACAAAGATGCCAGCGGCAGGATTGCAAAATGGGCGATTCAGTTGTCACCATACGTGCCGGTATACGAAAGAAGAGATGCCATAAAATCACAAGCTTTGGCTGATTTCCTGGTTGATTGGGCGGAAATGCAATACAAGCCACCGGAACACAAAATAGAGTACTGGAAGATGCACTTTGACGGATCCAAGCTCAAAGAGGGTCTAGGTGCCGGTGTGGTACTCACCTCACCAAAGGGAGATCATCTCCGGTATGTTTTGCAAGTGCATTTCAGGGCATCAAACAATGTCGCTGAGTATGAGGCTCTAATCCATGGGCTCAAGGTCGCAAAAGAAATCGGTGCACACCGGATCATTTGCTACGACGATTCAGATCTTGTGGTGCAGCAGTGTTCCGGAGATTGGGATGCAAAAGATGCCAACATGGCCTCATACCGGTTTCATGTGCAAAAGATTGCCGGCTTCTTCGAAGGGTGTGAGTTTCACCATGTGCTGCGGGCTGAGAACGATGCCGCGGATGCTTTATCCAAGCTAGGTTCATCCAGGCAAGCAATTCCTCCCGGAATAGCCTTGGCACACTTAGGAGTTCCATCAATCAAGCCAAGTCCGGAGTCGGAATCAATTTTCGTACCGGGGTCACATGTGATGCCGATGGATATTGACGAAGGAAACCCGGGGACTGTTCCGGCACACTCGGGGACTGCTCCGGCAAACTCGGGAGCTTCTCCGGTAGGCTCGGGGACTGCGACGCCCATACCGGAAGAAGCAATGCTTGTGGATAGCATGGACATAGACGTGCCGGTGTTTGTGGTTAGAGAAGCACCATCTTGGGTTAAACCTATTAAGGAATTCCTGATCAACGGCACCTTGCCGGTTGACGAAACTGAGTCAAGAAGGATCCAGCGGAGAGCCAAAGCATACACCTTCATCAATGGCGAGGTGTACAAGAGAAGTGTTACCGGTGTCCTTCAAAGATGTGTGGAACCGGAAGAGGGAAAAGAGATGCTCAAGGAGATTCACCAAGGAGAATGTGGACATCACGCTTCATCAAGGGCGTTGGTGGCAAAGGTATTCCGGCATGGGTTCTACTGGCCCACTGCTTTGGAAAATGTTGAGGATTTGGTAAGAAAATGCAATGGTTGCCAGAGGTACGCCAAACAAAACCATACCCCAGCATCCGGTTTGAAAACTATACCATTAACTTGGCCATTTGCTGTTTGGTGCCTTGACATGGTTGGCCCATTTAAAACCGCAAGCTCCTGGCTGGTGTTGAGCTTGCCTTTGCTTCGATATTGGCGTGCCATCCATCTTTAGACTTGGGAGTCGTAGCAAACACCGAGAGGAATTTAGGCCAATACTATGATGTTGCTAGAGGTCCTGCCTGCACCATTGTTTCTCGGATGGAGTCGTGCCTTGAGAAGGATAGGAAGGCCCACTGGGACCGGGGAGCCCGATCATGAATGTAATAGCCTTATTCCTGCATAAAATTGTTTTGTATAAATTTATTGCGTACGTTCCACGCTATGTTAGTTTGATTGATATTTTATTGTCGAGGGCGGCTGAGTGATCAGTTCAACCTGCTCTCCCGACGACTTCGTTGGATTATGCAATGTTATTGTGAAGCCTCTATGTAAGTTTTGTAAGAGCGAGACCCGTCGACTTAGTCGAGGGAATTAGACGCTTGGCTTCGTCACGCGGTGCACCGGTTTGAGCCTTACTTTGTGATAATGTAACCATCGACTGCAGCACTCGCGTATTTTCTCGAGGCTTGGACTGGTTGTTTTTTGTGTGTCACTAATCTTAGCTCCCGTTGATAGTATTTAATTAATGACACTGCGTGTTTTCTGGGCCAGCGCTCCCGATGGGAGTAAGAGCCGAAGGTAGGGGGCGCAGTCGACCTGTTCAGGTGGTAGGGCCTAAATCGAAGAAAAAAGGCAGAAAACCTGATTAAAACTTTATTCATAACATAAAGCAACCTTAAAGGCTATTGAATAATAAAAAGCGACCGCGTCCTATGTATAGAACCGTCGCAGATGCGCAATGTTCCATGGGTTCCCAACATCTTTTCCCGAAGTTGGGTTTTTGAGCCTGTATGCTCCTCCTGGTATCACTTCAGTGACGATGTAAGGTCCTTCCCATGGAGACTCGAGTTTCGAGGGTCTCTTTTGCTTCAGCCGAAGTACCATGTCTCCAACATTAAAGCATCGGTTGCGTATTCGTCGGCTGTGATAGTTCCTCAACGCCTGCTGGTACACCGTGGTTCTGGCCAAAGCAATGTCTCGAGCTTTGTCGAGGAGGTCTACAACGTCCTGCAGTGCGATGTTGGAAGAAGATTCTGTGTATGCCGTCACTCGAGGGGTGTAACAACCCAACTTTTGGTGCATTGGTTTAATTTCTGAAATGCAAAGTTTTGGGCCAACAAAAACTTTTCTGTTTTTCAAAAATTTCATGCATATAGTTCATCATGCTCTTGCATTATAGAAAATTGTGTGTTGTCTACTTGTGAATGTTTGATTTGTGTGTGGATTATTAAAACCTAACTACTCTTTTTAAATTTTGTGAATCTCCTTCCTTTTAGTTGAGCAATTAAGATCTTCCCCTAAGACCTTGAGCATGTGATCATGCTCACATGTGATCCTTTTTGATCATGTCTCCCTCAAATTTCCCTCCACCATACTCTCTTCCTCCTTCCTAAATTTTCAAATCTGAAACCTTCCTAGGAAAAAGGACAATTAATTCATCACCTTAGGTACCTAGAGTTGACTTGGATCATTTCTATGTGATCACTTCAAATTTTTCGAAATTGGGATTAAATGTGAAGGGTCATGCCGGCCATGATCCTTCCCTCTCCCTTGTTCATTCTTTTCACACCTTCTCCACACCCACACCCTAGTGCATGTGATCATGCTCCCACATGATCTTCTAAGATCAAGTTTTCTTCAAAATTACCTCTTCCATATCTATTCCCTCTATTCTCCATTTTCAAATCTGAAAACTCTCCAAGCAAGAGGATCATTGACTCATCACTTGGTTGACCTAGAGTGTCTCAGATCATCTCCTTGTGGCTGCTCAAAAATTTTCAAAAATTAGGGATAGAGGAGAATGGCCATGCCGGCCATGATCCTTCCCACTCCCTTGGCCATTTTCCTTGCACTCCCTTCACACCAACACACACGCACACGACCAGAGGGAGCCACAGCACCATTCTGCACGCTCCCTAGCCCCACACTCGACCTCTCTCTCTCTT
Source organism: Lolium rigidum (assembly GCF_022539505.1). Classification (NCBI taxonomy): domain Eukaryota; kingdom Viridiplantae; phylum Streptophyta; class Magnoliopsida; order Poales; family Poaceae; genus Lolium; species Lolium rigidum. Next base: position 104,566,694 of record NC_061511.1, read on the forward strand.
TCTCTCCCCATGGTCACCACCTCGGGAACCCACAAGAGATCATGAAGATCTCTCTCCCTTCTTCCTTTTTGGCAGCACCCTGTCGTCCTGCTCGACCTCCTGCAGCTCCACACCCTCCCAGCTGACCGCCTGCACGCTCCCCTCGCCTCCCTCTCTCTAACCCGCGGCAGGGACCCCCAATGGCCGTGGCGCACGTCTGCCCGGCCACGGCCACGTCGCCCGCTTCACCACCGCGTCTCGGTGGCTCTAACCGTGTCCGCTAGACGCGCCTAGCACGGCAACGCCTCGGGGACACGCCCGCGGCCCCGCCCTTGACCCACCGACACGGCACGCCGACGCCCCGCGCTGATCTGTCTTCCGTCGAACAGGTGCTGGCAGCCGCCTCGTCGCGTCCGACCCCTCTGCCTCGCTGCAAGCCGCGCGCTAGCTTCCAAGCCGCGGCACCGCCTTGCAACCCTGCAGCGATGCCGCCCAACGCGGCCAATCCCCCGCTGCCGCCCTCTTTCTCCGTCGGTGCACGGACCTGGTGCACGGTGCACCGGCCGTTCCCCGTTAAATAGCGCCCTACCCCCTCCCTTCCTCCATTTCCCTCGCCACAACTCCACCAGAACCCTCCCTCTCACCTCCTGGAGCGGAGAGGAGCTCCGCTCCTCCCTACCGTGAGCGCCACCTCGCCGGCCGCAAGACGGTGAAGGTTTCCGTCGCTGCACCGACGCCGTTTCCTTCCCTCCTCTTGCTCATCGAGCACGCATCTCTCTTCTGGAGCTAACGCACCCTTTCTTTCGTTCCAGGGTGGTCTGTAGCCGACGCCGCCGTGTGCTGCCGTTCCGCCACCGCCGCTCGTCGCCGGGAACGACGCCTCTGTTTCGACTCCGCCGACCATCGTTCGGAAGCCCCTGATCCTCCGCATCCAGCCAGCATCGCCTCGCCCTCATCTGCGCACCAGGGTGAGCACCCTCAGCCTCGCCGATTCCCTCCAGTAGCTAGGGTTAGCCATGGAGCTGCTGCTCGCGTCGCGAGCTGGACGATGTGCATGCGCCGTCGGATGAAGATCCGACGCATGCATGCGTCCAGGCCGCAGGGCCCGCGCGCCAACGTGGCCGCCAGCTACTCCCTCCGTTCAAAAACGACGCTCCCGCGCGGCGCCGCTCCTTTTGGGCCAAATCTGGCCGAGCCCAGCAAGCACCGGCCCATTTCCTTTTCCCCTTTTTCCTCCTTTTATCTAGCTAGTAATTACCTGCTCAGGTTTTAAATCTTTAAAAATCCATAAATTGATCAAGTGAGATAATTCATGTTCCTGGATGTTCCTTACTGTTTTCTCTACCATTATGAGTCGCATGCCCATGGTTTGGTTTGACAGAAGTGTTCAAACAAATTAAACCCTAAAAAGTTGCAGATTAGGCATTTTAATTCATGTGATGTTTGTACTGGCCATTTTTGAGTAAGGTCAATTTGGTAGTGCTGTACATGTTAATACCTATCTTGTGGCACTGGTCCCACTTGCAAAAGCTTCCTAGTTTTTGCTTGCTAAATAAATTAAAAACTGACCGGAGAGCTCTTCTCTGATTTTTAATTCAAAATCTATACATGCTCTTGAATCAAATCCAAAGGCTACCAGCAGGAATACTGGTAGGGTATTTCTGTAACAAAGGATTTAATTTTTAGGGTTATATATTAGGCCTGGTGGATTTATTTTTGAAACAGGGCACCTTATCAGTATTTTATTTTTGTAAATTCTTTTACAAATCAGAAAAATACAAATCCAGTGGGGTTAGTTCACATTTGTTCTTAGCTATCCAGGGGTATGCTTTGTTTTGGTTGGAGATGCTCTGGTTAGTGCTGTTCTAAGTTTTGGAATGCTCTGGTCTCTGTCTTGATTGAATTGTTTAGATCAGTAGAAATTTTATTTGCATATGATTCTTGTGCAGGTGTGGTGTGCATGTCAATAGCTTTCTGTAGGTATGCTGCATGCATTTTTGTGACTTCCAGAAAGATTTAGGTCATTTAAATGGTGCATAAGTCAATTCTGGAATTGCAAAAATCATATCTTTTGTTTTAAAAATCATAAATGGGTGAAACCACTTTCAATAGCTTGCATTTGTCAACCTCTACATACTGTGATTTTATCTAATTTTCATGTGCATTATTCTGGAAATAGTTGGTTGATTTGTATGGCGTGTTTCTTTATTTTTGCGACGATAGATTCAAACGCCGCCGGAGACGAAGGAGAAGGTGACTTTGGGGAATTTGAAGAGGACAACCAGGGACACATTGCTGAGCAAGGCAAGCCACCTCTTGATGCATCTCTGATCCTATATATCTTATTCTTGCATTATTGCAAGTTTTATAAAAGTGCATGTCTTCTATTTATTTTTTCGGTGGTTAGTGCCACCCGGAGTTTTATTATTCCACCCTTAGGGTGCAGCCCTCGTTGGTACCTACTGATCACTTCTCTATTAGTGATATGGTGCTTATCACCTTGTCATCCTTGTCGCCATTTTTCGAAGAAGAGTTGGACTATAGGTGGGAACTCTAGAAAAATGATTATGAAAATTGTTTTTCGGAAAAGAAGTTTTCGAAAACCTTGGAATGGGGTAGCCCTTCCCAAGTGTGGTATGAATTAAATGTTTTTAAGCAGAAAAGACTTGCTTGGAGCAAGAGAAGAGAAGAAAAATGGTTTTTCAAAAACCTTTCGTTGACTGAGTACATCACCGGACCTAGCTAGTACAACCACATTACCCTTTAGTGGGACGGGGCGTAGCGTAGTAGTTTGTCTCGCCATAGTTTGGGTCCTGCAAATGTAAGGGGTAGTCCGAGCATGGACACCTATCGACCGTGGCCTTCCCGACGAACTAGGAATGCCTTTCCATTGCGTACCAATGGCAGGGGTACAACCTATGAGCTCCCATTGAATAATGCCCCGCAGTTGGTCGCGACATTCCGGAGGATCGAGCTGGTCGGGGAACTTGCTACTCCCAGGTAAACGACCCCTCGGACTCTGGTGTTGGGAGGTACAACTCTGGGCGGCATGTCTTCGGCTAAGGCGAGCAGGCGAAAAACTACGATCGAGTATTTGTCGTGGCATAGTTTATTATGCAGGGATGATGCCCACACGATGAGTATTCGGATCTTGTGGGGAAAGTGTACAACCTCTCGCAGAGTGTAAAATCTATTCGAATAGCCGTGTCCGCGGCAATGGACGTGGGAAAGGAAGTGCTGAGTATCAAAAGGAGTTTTGTTTTATAAAAGTGTTTTCTAAAAAAATGTTGATTTGGGAAAGTGACGCCAGTGGGACTGGTGGAAAAGTACCTACGAGGTACGGTGGAAAGTTGAAAAGGAAACGGCCATATGAGATGGCTGAAATTAAATTGGGTCACCCTTACCTATTAGTCTGCAAATGAAATGGTTTACAAAAAGTTTTTCAACAAAGATATGGAAATATCTTACTCTCGAGAGGAACCACCTCTCGCTCTTTGTCGCCTTAGGTAGTGCCTGTTCCTTGCTACTGCCATATTGCATATCCTTTATTTCTCCCTAAGGTGGTTTGCGAGTATATTCAAAAGTACTCACTGGCATTGTTGTCCTGGTTATCTACTTGACCAGACTTTGAAGAAGAGTACTTCGAAGAAGAGGAGTACGGCGCCGAAGACGCGAACTAGGACGCTCTCCCAGTCAGCCGCCTGTAGGGTAAAGGCCTGACTTGGGTTCCACCGCTTTTGGAGTCAAGTTGTTTCCGCTGCTGTTTGGTGAACTACGGCCTTGATGGCCTATGATGTAAGACTTTGTATTACTTAAATTCGGTACTGTAATGGATGATGTAATCTGGTATCAGTTCGGTTATGTATTCAGGATGGAATGATCTTGGGATCGTGAAATTGTATGCATAATAGGAGTTCTGGACTGGTAAGTCCGGGGCCCCACAGAGCTGGTATCAGAGCCATCCTGACTGTAGGAGGCCTTAGTTAGCATGGGCGTTAGAGATAGAACAAAAACTATTTTCTTAAACAAAAAGGTTGACTAAATGCTGAAAATGCTTAAGTCCCTTACCCCCTTCTATTTTCCAGAAACTTTACTTGCATTAATGTTTTATTACGCTTAAAATTTTGCACACTGTGGTCACTAACTTAATCTACTTTAAAATTTGTGTAGATGCCGATCGAGTACACGCACGTCCGTCAGGTCGGAGTGAGGCCGCCCATCTACTTCTTCGAGCGGGCCTTAGCCGACCTGGCTATTCGCTGCGGACGTATGGTGCCCGAGGTGAAGGGCGTCCGTACCGAGAGGTCTGCAGACTCGGAGATGGCCTGGCTGGTCACCTGCGTCGTCAGGGGGAGCGGGATTTCCCCCGCTTCTGAGGAGTTCACCATCGACGTGATGGAGCGCACGTGGATCGACGGGATGATTCGAGTCTCTCAGGAGGCACTTGCTCGCCTTGCCTTTCTTCACCCGGAGGTTGTCGCCGGCACTGGCTACCAGTACCTTGGCCAGCGCGACCTCGCGGGTAAGCCAGTGGCCGGCGCCCCGCATGCCGACACCGCACACTAGCTGCACCACATGGAGTACCTGCTTCACCACACTCAGACTCAGCAGGACCGCGCCCGTGAGAGGTGCGATCTGCAGGAGGATGAGATTGCTACACTTCGCGCTCAGCTTGCTGCTACACATGCTGACCTTGCCAGTGAGCGCAAGCTGAGGGTTGCCGCACGCCGGAGGGTTACTCGCCTGAAGGCGAAGGTGACTTCGCTGGAGGCCCTGACTACTCAGATGGAGGCCACTATTGAGGAGCTTGAGGACGACGGTGAGGATCTCCGCAAGGAGAACGAGGCTCTCCTTAGTGATGATGACGACTACGAGGACGAGGACTTCGATATGGAGCCTGATACTGAGGATGAGGCCTTCATCAACGATGAAGATGAGGAGCCCGAGCCGCTGATGTCCGAGGAGGACCCCGAGGAGCCAGCCTTTGTTGAGGAGCACGCCCCACCTGCACCTGAGGTTCCTGTCGTGGACCTCGACGACTTCTAGAGCACCACCTTGGACTCGCACCACCTTACCTTAGGGCGATGAGATAGGCCCCCTTTTGCGATGCGAGTAGACTTGTGATGATGGTTCTATGAAACCATTCTTTTGGATGTGTTGTATGAGACTTATGTGTGATGATGCTACATTGTGCCATCGGCACCCCTGCTATGCTATGCTATCGTTTGACTACTTTGCATTTGTTGTGCCCATTTTTGAAATTCCGTTTTTATTTGCAATCCCTCCCCTTTTAAGTGGCTGCCCATCTACTTGTTCCCCTTTTAAAATCTGAATCCACCCTTCTTCAGGATGGTGGAAACCCGTAGAGGAGACCACAGCGGGGCAGATCGAGACCCCCCTCCACCTCTGATGGGGATATGCCCATAGGGGGTGGGTCGCCAGTCCCACTCGCCGTGAAGACGGAGGCCCAGGCGGACCGTTAGTCGCCCAAGCGACTGGGCCCAAAGGCGACTGGGCCGTGATCCTAAGGAGGAGATCTGTGCGACTGGATTAGAAGATTACTTGCAAGAGGGTTAACGAATCCCGGATTAGTAGCAACGAGATACGATTCGGAGTTATCGCCATGTAACCCTAGATCGGGGGTGTCTATATAAACCCCCGAGCTTAAACCCTAGAGGACACCTGATTCGAGATCTAATCTCCCCTTGTAAGCTCACGGCGTAGCCGCCGACTGAGCCCCCCCATTGTAATTCTCCAAATGAGCAATAAAGATCTAGACGGACGTAGGCCTTTTACTCTCCGGAGGGGCTGAACCTGGGTAAAACCCTTGCGTCTCTTGCACCTCGACCCGTAGATGGCAATGTCCCCTTCCCCTCGCATCAACGAAGTGCTACCCCCTGTAGCATCTGCCGTGGCCACATCCACGACAGTGGCGCCCACCGTGGGGCATGGGACATCAAGCCTCCGAGCTACGGCGAGGCCCTACTCGCCAGTGCGGCGGCCGGTTGCTTCCGGCAGGATGATCGCCACCGGCAATTTCTTCCACATCCAGCCGAGCACCTACCGGCCCGCCTCGTCGCCTCTCAAGCACGCCTGGATGGTGCCGATCGGCTCCATCAACCTCTTCGTTGGGCTCGCCGGCGTTAGCGACCCCTCTGAGCCTCGCCCCAGCCGCTCGCACGACCCCTTCGCGCCAGGGCAGCTCCTCACTGCTACTCGCCCGGTCACCGGCGAGGTATACGCGGAGGCTGAGGCGGCCCTGGAAGACGATGCCGAGTCGGCGGTCGTGGCACCAACCGCCAACTCCACCATTGCCTCGGCAGCAGCCGACTCCGCCGACACCGCTCAGGCCGCCGACTCCACCGACACCATCCCAGTCATCGACTCCGTCATCGCCGCGATCGACGCCGACTTCACCGACATCATCGCTATAACGTCGGTTGCAGGATCCACCGCAGCTTCCCCGACTGCCCGCTCCGTCGCCACAGCGTCAACCAAGGACTCTATCTCCCTGGTCTCCCACCCGAGCGACTTCGAAGGTGGCTTCGAGGACGACTCCATCCTCTCCCTCTTCGGCAGCGACTCCGACTCGGACTCCGTCGAGGCCCCACGCTACCGCTACCCGACCGCAGTCTTCATGGCAGGGGGTGAAGAAGAGCACCCAGTCGACGCCTTCACCACTCCCCTCCCTGCAACCTCCACCGCAACCGAGATCGAGGCGCACCGGGCGGCCCTCGAGGAGCAGAGGAAAAAGGAGCTCGCCGAAAGGCAGAAATTCCGCCTCGAGCAAGATGAAGTGAGGGCCGTATCCCACTATCGTCAGCAGCGAAACCGCCGGCGCATGGAGCGCGCCCGTGCGAACGACTTTCCCGGCGCACGCCTTAACTTCGACGACCCCGACGGAGAAATTCGGGTCGCCCGAATCCAAAACCCTGACATCCCGGAAGGAAGTCGGGCTGCTGCAGATAGAGCGGCGCACGGAGCACCTCCGCCACCCCCACCACCACCACCCGAAGTTCCTCGGGCAGAAGTCGACGCCAACGGCCTACCACTGCACTCGTCTCCAGCCGACAACGTTGCAGCTGCGCAGGCCGTCCTCGCAAGAATCCCCGAAACGGGAGACGGTGCAATCCTCGTCCAGCACGCCAAGGCTTTGGTAGCCAAGGCATTGGAGCAGCAACACGCCGCAGCCGACTCGCAAGGGCGACTCTATTCGCGCACATCCGTCAGTCGCGCGGCGTCGTCAGATGCGGCAAACCGCGCAATCGTCAACGCCAACAACGGCCCGCCCCCAGCACCGCGCGCGGCTCACTCGTCTAACAACCGAGTCGAGCCGCGCCCCGCACGGGTGATGGTCGCCGCCAACGGGCAGCCAGTCGACGCCCGAACCCACATCGTCAATGATCAAGAATGGCGGGCGCGCAACCGATTGAACGACCGCCACGCCGATGAAGCCCCGCGCCAGAGCGCGTTCACCCGAATCGGCCCCGCTTGCTTCGGGCCGATGATCAGAGGCGAGCCGTACCCTGTGGGGTTCAAAGGACCCCGCGACATCGAGAAGTACGACACACACATCGACCCTACCGTCTGGATCGACTCGTACGCCATGGCAATGGGGATCCAGGGCCACTCCGAGCTACTCGCAGCACGCTACCTGCCTCTCATGATGGACGGCGTCAATCGCCACTGGTTCAACACCCTCACCGTCAACAGCATCGACTCCTGGGAAGAAGCCCGCGCCGCATTCATCCAGCACTTCGCCAGCGCGTACACCCGTGCCACAACCATAGAAGACCCGGATCGCTGCGTCCAAGGCCCGCGCGAGTCGACCCGCCGGTGGGTGCAGCGCTGGCAGGACATGTGGACGACCTCCGGCGGCATCGGCACGGACACGGCAATCTATCGCTTCCGACGCTGCTGCCGGTATGAACCACTAAGCGCCAAGCTCCGTCGCGTCAGCAGGGATAATATCTCAATCTCCGAACTCTTCGACATCGCCACCCGCTACGCCGACGAAGATCCTACAGTCGACTCGGACGACGAGTACGGTCAACGACGCAATCGCCGCCCTGCGCACACGGAGCCCCGGCGTGGCGACTACCGATTCGCCGGCCGGACTAACAACGGCAAGCGCCGCGGAGAGGGAGGACACAACGAGCTGGTCGCTACCACCGATTACGAGCAGCGCGAGCCAAAATCATTCCGGCGCGACACTCGCGCACCTCGGGAGGATCGGCCCCAACCCAAGCGCTTCGACGCCCGCAGCCTCCTAGACGCACCATGCATCTATCACAGCAAGGAGGGCAAGCCCGCCAATCACACGACGGGAAATTGCTACTCCCTGAAGCAGATAGAAAGAGCCCGCCGCGCCAAGGAAAACGACGGCGGCAACCAGCACAAAGACCGTGCCAAAGACCAAGACCAGCACAAGGGAGAGGGCTTCGGTCGCAGCGCCGGCTCGCTCCACACCTTCACCGGGGTCGGCGACCGGCGGGACAGGAAGGTCCTCGCAAGGGCTGTGGCGGTACACGCAGTCATACTTTCTGACGTGCCCCGGTGGCTTAACTGGTCCGAGCAAAGCATCACCTGGAGCCGCGGAGACCACGCCCCCCGCATCGAGTACCCCGGGCGAGTGGCGCTAGTCGTCGGGCCTAAGGTCGCCGACTACCGGCTACCAAAACCCCGATGGAGGGGGAAGCTCCATCAACATTATGTACTACGAAACCTTCCTGCGGCTTGGTCTACCAGACTCACGCCTCGAGAACACCAAGGTTACGTTCCACGGCATCGTCCCTGGGCGGAAGGCCTTCCCGATCGGCAAGGTGACGTTGCCAGTCACCTTCGGCACGCCCGTGAACTACCGTACCGAGCGGATAACGTTCGAGGTGGTGAACTTCCGCAGCTCCTACCACTGCGTACTCGGCCGACAAGCGTTCGCCCGCTTCATGGCGACCCCACACTACGCATACAACATGATGAAGATGCCAGGGCCTCGAGGCGTCATCACCGTCCACGGCGATCCGGAGATGGCGTTGGAATGCGAGGATGACAGCGCCAAGCTCTCGCCGACGCCGTCATCGCCGACGAACAAGACAACTCCGCCGAGCTCGCCAAGTACCCAGTCGACCGCAACGACCCCGCCATCCTGGAGAAGCCAACCGAGCTCGACTCGTCCGCAACAACCTTCAAGGCCGCAGCAGGCACTCGCCAAGTAGATCTTGTAGAAAACGATCCAAGTAGGCAAGTTACCATTGGGACGGGCCTGTCCGCCCAATAGGAAAGCGCGCTCATCAAGTTCCTCCGTGAGAATCGAGATATCTTTGCATGGAAACCGTCTGACATGCCAGGTGTCCCGAGAGAACTTGCTGAGCACAAATTACACGTCGATCCCACCGCGCGACCCGTTAGGCAGGCAATGCGCCCTGTGGGAGAAGAACGGCGACGCGCAATCGCCGAAGAAGTAAACCGGCTACTCGCTGCCGGCTTCATCATAGAAATCAAGCACCCAAAATGGCTGGCAAACCCAGTCCTAGTGCTAAAGAAAAACAAGACGTGGCGAATGTGTATCGACTACACAAGCCTCAACAGCGCGTGTCCCAAGGACCCATTCGTCCTACCGCGAATCGACCAAATTATCGATGCGGTCGCCGGGTCCGAGTCGCTATGCTTCCTTGATGCGTACTCCGGGTACAATCAAATAAAGATGGCCAAGGAAGACCAAGAGAAGACAGCATTCATCACACCCTCGGGCGCCTACTCGCTACACGTCCATGACCTTCGGCCTCAAGAACGCCGGAGCAACATACCAGCGGTGCATGAACAGCTGCCTGGAAAGCCAGATCGGCCGCAACGTGCATGTCTACATCGACGACGTGGTGGTCAAATCGACTCGACAGACCGACCTCGTCAGCGACCTCGCCGAAACATTCGCCAACTTACGGCGGTACAAGATCAAGCTCAACCCTTTGAAATGCACCTTCGGGGTTCCATCAGGACAACTGCTAGGCTACGTCGTCTCCAAGCGAGGCATCGAGCCCAACCCGGAGAAGACACTGGCGGTCATGCGCACCAAGCAGCCGACTTGCCTAGTCGACGCGCAGAAACTCGCCGGTCGAGTCGCCGCCCTCAGTCGCTTCATACCCCGGCTCGGAGACAAGGCCATGCCACTCTACCGCTTGCTCAAGAAGTCGGAATCATTCAGGTGGACAGACGAGGCGCAGCGAGCCCTGGAAGAACTCCAGCACGCTCTCTCGAATGCCCCTATCCTCGCGGCCCCGCTGCCAAAAGAAACCATGCTCTTATACGTCGCCGCGTCGAACCGCGCTATAAGCGCGGTCATGGTCGTCGAACGGAAGGAAGAAGGAAGGGAGCAACTGGTACAACGCCCGGTCTACTACATCAGCGAAGCCTTAATCGAATCCAAGCAGCGGTATCCACACTACCAAAAGCTGGTGTACGCAGTCCTCAGGGCCCAGCGGCGACTGGCCCCTTACTTCCACGAGCACCCCATCAAGGTAGTCGCCTCAACACCACTCGCCGACATCATCCGAAACCGCGACGCAACCGGCCGGATCGCCAAGTGGGCAGTCGAGCTCGGCGTCCACAACATCACCTACGAGTCGCGCCATGCCATCAAATCTCGGGCACTCGCCGACTTCCTCGCCGATTGGGAAGAGGCCCAGCAGCCAAGCTCCCCCGCGGACCTTAAACACTGGACACTGCACTTCGACGGTTCTAAAAACCTCGAAGGGGCGGGCGCGGGAGTCGTCCTCACATCACCAAAGGGCGACACGGTGAAGTACGTCCTGCAACTTAGATTCGAGCCCTGCACCAACAACATGGCCGAGTACGAGGCGCTCCTACACGGCATGCGAGTCGCAAAAGAGATGGGCGCAACACGGCTGCGCTGCCTCGGCGACTCCGACCTAGTCGCCAGCCAGACCTCCGGCACCTGCGACGCCACCGACGCCAACATGACCGCGTACAAGCGCGCCGTCGACCAAGCCGGCGCTGGCTTCGCCGGCCACGTCGTCGAATGGGTCGACGAGCGCAAGAACGAAGAAGCCGATGCGTTAGCCTGAATCGGGTCCAAGCGACTCCAACCTCCTCCGGGCGTCGTCCTGGACATCCTCAGCCACCCCTCGGTGCGCGCACCACGCGAGCTGGACATTGCCGAGCCACCTGCTCCCGACTCCACCTTAGTCGCACTCGCCGCCGACAGCATCGATTGGACCGAGCCATACATAAGTTACCTCGAGCGCCAGGCACTGCCAATGGATGAAGCCAAAGCACGGGCCATCGTGCGCAGATGCAAGTCCTTCACCATTATCAACAATGAGCTATACAAGCGCAGTGTCTCGGGAGTGTTCCAACGATGCGTTGCTACTGCGGAAGGGCGCAACATCCTGCGCGACATCCACGCAGGGGACTCGCGGCCACCATGCAGGCGCGCGTTCAATCGTCGCCAAGGCCTTTCGTCACGGCTTCTACTGGCCAACAGCCCACGAAGATGCAATCGCCCTCGTCCGTTCGTGCGCCGGGTGCCAAAAGTATGCAAGCCAGTCGCACATGCCAGGGTCGGCATTGAAGACCATCCCCCTTACCTGGCCCTTCGCCGTCTGGGGCATGGACATGGTGGGAAAATTCAAAACGGCCCCCGGCGGATATACTCACCTCCTGGTGGCGGTGGACAAGTTCACCAAATGGGTAGAAGCAAAGCCCATAAAGAAGTGCGACGGGAAGACAGCCACAAAGTTCCTACGCGAGCTTATCTATCGGTATGGCTACCCTCACAGTATCATAACCGACAACGGCACCAACTTCGCTAAAGGGGAAATGGCTGACTTCTGCGAAGAGAAGGGCATCCGACTCGATCTCGCCTCAGTCGCCCACCCCGAGTCGAACGGCCAAGCAGAAAGGGCAAACCAGAGCATCCTTCATGGACTCAAACCGCGCCTGGTCGTGCCCCTAGAGCGCGCAGCCGGTTGCTGGGCAGAGGAGCTCTCTTCAGTACTATGGGGCATCCGCACAACGCCTAACAGGTCAACCGGCTTCACGCCTTTCTTCCTGGTGTATGGCGCCGAAGCCGTTATGCCTACGGACATCGCCTACGACTCGCCTCGGGTCGCCAACTACGCCGAAGAAGACAACGAGCGAGCTCGCCAAGATGACGTCGACCTCCTCGACGAGGCCAGAGACCTCGCACTCTCCCGAACCGCCATCTACCAGCAGGACCTCCGTCGCTACCACAGTCGCCGTGTTCGGAGTCGCTCCTTCCAAGTCGGCGACCTGGTACTCCGGCTAATCCAGGACAAGAAAGGGATGCACAAGCTGTCCCCGCCCTGGGAAGGACCGTTCGCCGTCAGCCGCGTACTCGGCAACGACTCCTACTACCTCATCGACGTCCGCAAGGACGACAAAGGCGAGCCACTCACCAAAGAGGTGGAGCGTCCCTGGAACATCAACCTCCTCCGACGGTTTTATACCTAAGGTCAAAAATGTAGCCCAAAAATTCAGAGGTTAATAAAAATCGCCGACCATTTTGATCTCCAGCTTCGACTGCCTCTCCCTCACCCGCCAGATCCACCATCTCTCATCCCGGTATATACCGGCCCAGTCGCCGCGATAAGCGACTAGGTACTGAGAGACCTCCGGTCGCCGCTGCTGGAAGAGCGAAGTCCACGATCGGCCAAGTAGCCGAGCTAACAAGGGCATGATGGCGTGACCGGGCGCAACACCAGGTCCGGCCACCCACCACCCCTTACGCCGTCGGGTGAAAACGGCGACTGGAACCCACAGCAGGGCCGCATGCTCGGCCAGCCCCACGGGCCACGGCGACCGCCTTGTGCTACGATATACAGCACACCAATGCCCTCCTCTACCTTAGGCTGGCGAATTGCGTGGCTAAGTACTTCGACTAGGGACCCCGCAAAATGGACCCGCGGCTCGCCAAGGAAAATACGCCCGCAATGACCCCCTTTGGAGTCGCCTAGCGACTGGCTCACCGAGCCACGACGAGTGGCGCGCTACATCCGAACAGCGCAAACTACAACCCACTGCTACTCCACCCATGAGGCTGCTATTCGTACTATAATGACTACGTACTGCGACTGGGGACGCCCAGCTCGAAAAGGAAAACAGTCAAGTCAATAGCCTTCATCGGGGTCGCAAGGCGACTGGCCCGAAGGCCATGGATAGTCGGAACCAACTCCAACGCATTGCCGCCACAAATAACGCAAATTCAAAAGCAACCACCAAATTATATTTAAGCAAAAGTTATCACTGTATTTACAACTGACACCCGCTCGCGGGAATCCAAGCTACTTCTTACACAGGGACTCAGGAAACTACGAGGACGACCCCGGAGCCCCCTCTACGACAGGCTCGACGCCATCATCGCCGTGACGAAACTTCGGCGTGTACAGCACGACCGGATATGTCGACAACGAGCCGGCGGCCGCGGCATGGAAGAGGCGCTCCGCGGGGTAGTCCACCGGGCCTGGCTCCTTCTCCGCGTCCCCAGGCGCCGCTTGGCTGGGGATGTGAGTCTCCAAGTCCGCAGTCGCCAGTACTCGGTCGGCAAAGGGGCGTACCGCGTCCATCAGCCGCAGCACTTCGGCAACATCGAACTCGCCAGTCTCCGAGGGGAAGCCAGCGGTGACCTCCTCCACGTCGAACCCCTCAGAGTAGTGCGCCAGCACCATGCTCAGAGCCATGGTAATACCAACGCGGCAGGAGGAACGGCGAAGCCAGTCAACAACAGCCGGAATGTTGGACACGGCCTTGAAGACGGACGGCGTGTCCCGCGGCATCACCTCCCGCGGACTCAGGTACTGGAGCGCGGCCAGTATCTCCCCCGCACAGGCGATGATACGCGCGGTCGCGGTCGACAGGCATTCCCGCGGAGTCGCCGTCTCCACGAAGTCGCACGTACCTGCAATCAACAACACAAAGGAAAAAATGAGAACTCCCCTTCAACGCCGACTCGCCATGCTCGGGACCGGCCCCGAGCCGACTCGCCATGCTCGGGACCGGCCCCGAAGCCGACTCGCCATGCTCGGGGACCGGCCCCCGAAGCCGACTCGCCATGCTCGGGGACCGGCCCCCGAAGCCGACTCGCCATGCTCGGGGACTGGCCCCCGAAGCCGACTCGCCATGCTCGGGGACTGGCCCCCGAAGCCGACTCGCCATGCTCGGGGACTGGCCCCCGAAGCCGACTCGCCATGCTCGGGGACTGGCCCCCGAAGCCGACTCGCCATGCTCGGGGACTGGCCCCCGAAGCCGACTCGCCATGCCCGGGGACTGGCCCCCGGAGCCAAGTCGCCACGCTCGGAGACTCGATGCCCCGGCAAGTAAAACAGCAAGCGCGAAGACAGGAGCTTACCGAGAATCTGCCGCGACATCTCCCGGACGAAAGCCTCGAAGTTGGTCTTCTCGGCCTGTACCGCCAGGACGATGCCTTCGGACGCCTCCTTTTCCGCAGCCAACTCCTTGGCGTGCTGCTGCTTCAAGGCCGCAATATCCTCCCGCAGAGACGCGGCAGCCCCACGCGCGGAGTCCCGCGCTTCAGTCGCGGCCGCCAGCTTTCCCTTGTACTCGGTGATGACGTCTTCCAGTTCCCGGCCCTTCTGCTCCAAGACCTTCGTCAGATCCGCCACCTCCGCTTTCGCCCTTTTCCGGGCCTCTTCGGCTTGCTGCGCCCGGAAGTCGGCTTCGCGGTAGAAAGATTCCTTGACGAATCCTTCCCGAGCCTCGGCAAGAGCCTTTGCCTGCGCCTCTGCTGCAAAAAATAGAAGATGGTGAGAACGAAAGTTCAGTCAGGGCTAGTGATACCGAAAGAGGAAGGCGAGCGGGCGTGACTTACTGCCCAGAGCAATCAACTTCCGGTTCTTTTGAGCCGCCTCCTCCACGAGCGCGGTCAATCGCTTAACCTCCGCCTGCAAAAATCCAAAAACAATGCCAAAGGTCAACAAAGGAAAACCAGACGGACAAAAGGAGACTCGACTCGCCCCTTCAGACCAAGTCGACCCTCGGGGACTGGGGGCGACTAGACTACGAGTTCAGAGACACTCACCGCGTGCGCTTCACCAAGCGCCGTGTGGAGCTCAGCGAAGGTCAAGGTAGAAGGCGGCGGATGGCGCGACTCGGCCGCCTCTCCCGCCTGCGTCACCGCCTCAGTCGACGGCGCCTCGCCCGCCCGCGTGTCGGCGTCATTGGGCGGGGCTCGGTCCCTGGCAGCCTTGGACCGGCGCTCCTTCAGTGGCTCCGAGAGGCCGCCCTTCTCGACGACGTTGTCCTCGACCTCGGGCGCCTTCTGCCCCTCGGTCGACCCGGCGACCGCCGACCCCTTCTCCACCATGGGTGGAACGACGTCCGGTCCCGTTGCTGCACTCGCCATACCCCCGTGAGCCATGCTGGGTAGAGGAAATACTTTGGCGGCGGGCTCGGCGTGGCTGGCGCCCACCTTCTCAGCTTGGCTCGCGGTGGCGGGCTCTTCCGGAGCCGACCCCGCGCCCCCAAGGTCGGACGGCGCCGCTTTCTTCTCTGCGGCTTTCTTCTTCGCCTCAGCCGCCCTCGTGGCTGCCACCCCAGCCGCGGGCAGCTTCACCAAGGTCTTCTTCTTGGACCTACGAGGAGACAAGGTGAATCGACGCCTAATCCAGCCGCACGGAGAACAAGTTCGACAAAGAGCACCTACCTCACCGTGGGGATCGCCTTTACGCCCGGACCGGCCCGAGCTCCCGCGTCGATCGCGTCCTTCAAGGGACGCTGAAGCCTCATGGACCCTTCCAGGAGAGTGGGGCGCAGTCGCTTCGATAGCGGCTCGGCCCCTTCCTTGGAGGGCTCCGCCCTGCCCTCCAGGCGAGAGGTCGCCTCCTCTTCAGCCGCGCCCTGGGTCGAGGACTCGGTACCCCTCTTCGTCCCGCGCGGGAGTCTGATGAAGTCCCGCGCCTCGGAATCCGACTCGGTGCGCTCCTCTTCTTCGTCGACCTCTTCCTCCTCGCCCTCAGTCATCTCCGGTGGCTCCTTCCCGGCGAGAGGGGGGAGGTGGTCAGCAATCTTCTGCCAGCGCTATAATCGAATCGAAGGAACAAGTCAGAAAGGAAGAAAGCCGGCCAAGCTGCGCGGAGTCGCCATACGAAGCATTACCTGAGGCGCCGGGGTATCTTCGGAGTAGGGCTGCAAGCCATCCTCGAAGGAGGTAAAGGTGGCAGTGGTGATCTTGGCGAGCGCCTTCCGGTACTCGCTCTCGTCCCACTCAGTCGCTGTCGACCGGGTGCAGTCGTTTTGCCCCCGGTATTCCCACATGGGGTGAGCTCGGCACCGCAGGGGGATCAGCCGCCGGCCAAGCCAACAGTTGTACATATCGACCGCCGTCAGGCCGCTATCCTTCAGCGCCTGGATCGCTTGGCGCATCTCCTTCACCACCTCCTCCTGCTCGCGCGGCAGCGACCGGACATTGAGGCGCCGCGGGACGCTTGGCTCGGGGCTGTACTGGGGAATACAGACCTCGCCGGGGGGAGTGTACTCCTTGGCATAAAACCAGAAGCGGCGCCACAGCCGACTGCGCCTTCTTGGGGAGCGCCATGTCGATGAAGCTTTCCCCGGACTTCACCTGGAAGGTGATCCCACCGTTCGGGATGAGCGCTTCGCTGTTCTTGCTGGCCCGAGTCGCCCGCCCGTGGAAGATGGACACCCACAGCGGGAAGTAGGGCGGACAGCCCAAGTAGCATTCGCACAACGCCACGAACAGAGAAATCTGTTGGACGCCGTGCGGCCCGAGGTCGGAGACCTTGATGCTGTAGAAGGCTAGCAGCTGCCGGAGGAAATCGGAGGTGGGGAGAGCGAACCCGCGATCGAGGAAGCTCAGGAAGAGCACGAACTCCCCGGGCCGCGGGAGGGGCTCCACCTCGTTCGCCGGCGGAACTCGCCATCGCTCTTTGTTGAACTCTGGGATGACCCCGGAAGCGACGTACGGGAGGAGAGACTCCCGCGTGACCTTCGACTTGCCCCAGCCTTTCGTCGCCATGAATGCGTGTGAAGCTTGGAATGAAGATGAGATGGGGAGAAGATGGGAGAAGAATGTGGAGGAGTGGTGAACCCTAATCCCAGGGGCGACCCTTTATACCGCCCGCACTCGCCCAGATTAAGGATGAAATCCGTTCGTTAATTCGTCCCGGAATCGCCGCCCCGCAATCAACGGTCAAGATCTGCGCCGGTTCCGGCTGAATAGCCGTTAAACTAGCCGTTAGCGGTCACGTCAGGTCCAACGGTCAGCAACATGCAAACGGTTCACGCCTCGGTCAACGTGAAATCCAGCCGTTGGCTCCTCCACGTGTCTCTGTGGTAAATGCGCGCCGACTGGCCAACGACGACTGGCTAACGCCGACTGTCATACGCCGACTGGCCAACGACGACTGGTTAACGCCGATAGTCATACGCCGACTGACTGACCAAGGTCTGGCGATTGGAGACTGGCACCGAACCCGCAACTTTATCTTTGGGAGCCCGGAGGCGATTCAACTTGATCCATGACTGCGCCTCTCCAAGACTTGCCATAGATCCGCGCTTCATCACCACCGCGCTCGGGGACTACTGATGGGGATATGCCCATAGGGGGTGGGTCGCCGGTCCCACTCGCCGTGAAGACGGAGGCCCAGGCGGACCGTCAGTCGCCCAAGCGACTGGGCCCAAAGGCGACTGGGCCGTGATCCTAAGGAGGAGATCTGTGCGACTGGATTAGAAGATTACTTGCAAGAGGGTTAACGAATCCCGGATTAGTAGCAACAGATACGATTCGGAGTTATCGCCATGTAACCCTAGATCGGGGGTGTCTATATAAACCCCCGAGCTTAAACCCTAGAGGACACCTGATTCGAGATCTAATCTCCCCTTGTAAGCTCACGGCGTAGCCGCCGACTGAGCCCCCCCATTGTAATTCTCCAACTGAGCAATAAAGATCTAGCAGGACGTAGGCCTTTTACTCTCCGGAGGGGCTGAACCTGGGTAAAACCCTTGCGTCTCTTGCACCTCGACCCGTAGATGGCAATGTCCCCTTCCCCTCGCATCAACGAAGTGCTACCCCCTGTAGCATCTGCCGTGGCCACATCCACGACAACCTCCGGAACCAACCATGGCTCAACTCCTGCGCATTATGTTGGAGGACCGTGAGGCAGCCCGTGCGGAGCGTCAAGCTAATCTTGCTACCCTTCAGCACCTCGCTCAGCTTGCTACCGGTAACGCCAACAACAATAATGGCGGGGATGGAAATGGAGACCCCCGCTCCAAGCTGAAGGATTTCCAAAGCACCAACCCACCTGTCTTCTCCAAGTGTACTGAACCCCTCGACGCCGATGATTGGCTTCGCACCATTGAGAACAACTTGGAGGTTGCCAGAGTCGGCTATAATGAGAAGGTTCTGTTTGCCACTCATTACCTCTCCGGACCTGCCCGCGCTTGGTGGGAAAATGTCAAAGCTATTCAAGCCGAAGGACACGTCATCGGCTGGGATGAATTCAAGACCAAGTTCCGCAAGACCCACATCCCTTCAGGACTGATCAAGCTCACGAAGGATAAGTTCATGAATTTGAAGCAGGGAAGCATGTCTGTGGTGGACTACATGGATAAATTCACCACTCTGTCCCGGTATGCTCCAGAAGACACCGACACTGAAGAGAAGAAGAAAGATCGCTTCTTGAATGGTCTGCATGATGAGATGCAGAGTATCTTGGTGGCCGTTCCATACCCAGACCTTGAGTCGCTGGTTGATGCCTCTATCATGGTGGAGAGCAAGCGCAAGAGTGCGTTTGAGAACCGCAAGCGCAAGGCGATGATGCAGCAAGGCAGCTCTAGCACTCAGCGCCCCCGCAGCTTTCCTCCTCCAAGGCCGGCGCCCCAGCAGCAGAGGGCACCACCCCCTGCACCTCGTCCCAACAACCCCAATCGCAACTACAACCCTCAGCGTTCTGGAGGAAGCAACTTCAATCCCAATGACAACCGCCAGAACAACACAGTCCGCATTCCCTCCAATGGATGTTTCACCTGCGGACAGACCGGGCATTTCTCCAAGATGTGCCCTAACAGGCCAACCACTCAGCAGCGCCCCAATGCGCCCAAGCCAAATCAAGGACAAGCTCGCACTGCGGCCGGAAGGAACCAGAGGAGGTCAGCTGGACCATCCAGAGGTCACCTGAATCATGTCAATGCGGAAGAAGCCCAGGAAGCTCCGGATATTGTTCTGGGTACGTTCCCTGTCAACTCAGTACCCTCCACTGTCTTGTTTGACTCCGGAGCATCGCACTCTTTTGTCACTAAGCCGTTTGCTAGGAAGAGTGGTTTGAGACCTACGATCATGCAACGGCCTATGTTAGTCCAAATTCCGGGAGCCTCCACCAGAACGGATCTATCCTGCAAGGATGTTCCTATAGATATCCAGGGGAAGTGTTTTCACGCCAATCTGATAGTATTAGGTGAGCAAGGTCTGGAAGTTATTCTCGGTATGGATTGGATGGTCAAGTATAAGGGTCATATCGACTGTGCTCGCCGAGCCATAACCATGACTGCTGAGGACGGAGAGATAATTGAACATGTAGCCACCATGCCTTCATCAAAGGCCTTATGCAAGAAGAGTGTCGCCATTCCAGCCCTACATGAAGTACCCATAGCTTGTGAGTATCCTGAGGTTTTCCCCGATGAGCTACCCGGTATGCCCCCTGATCGGGATATCGAGTTTATCATCGAGCTAGTCCCCGGAACTGCCCCCATCGCTCAGCGACCTTACCGGATGAACCCCCAAGAATTAGTTGAGTTGAAAAAGCAGTTGAATGATATGTTGAGGAAGGGTTTGATTCGCCCGAGCGCATCCCCCTGGGGATCTCCCGTTATCTTTGTGGATAAGCGGGACGGTACTATCCGCCTGTGCGTGGATTACCGGAAACTGAATGATGTCACCATCAAAAACAAATACCCCCTCCCGAAGATTGAAGATTTGTTCGACCAGATGAATGGCGCCCGAGTTTTCTCTAAAATAGATCTCCGAACTGGTTATCATCAACTCAAGGTTCGAGAGTCAGACATCCCCAAGACTTCCTTCACCACACGGTATGGACTTTTTGAATATACCGTGATGTCCTTCGGACTGACCAATGCTCCTGCCTATTTCATGAATCTCATGAACAAAGTGTTCATGAAGTACCTTGACAAGTTCGTCGTGGTTTTCATCGACGATATTCTGATCTACTCAAAGAGTGAAGAAGAGCATGCTGGACATCTGCGGATTGTTCTAGGAACGCTCAGAGACCATCAGCTTTACGCCAAGTTTAATAAATGTGAGTTTTGGCTGAAAGAGGTAGGATTTCTAGGTCACGTCATATATGCCGGAGGAGTGTCTGTCGACCCGTCCAAAATTCAGTCCATCATGGAGAAGAAGGCCCCTACCAATCAGACCGAAGTTCGCGCCTTTTTAGGATTGGCGGGTTATTACCGCAAGTTTGTTGAGGGATTCTCCAGCATTGCGAGACCCTTAACACAGCTATTAAAGAAGAATAAGAAGTTCGAGTGGACCGACAAATGTGAGGCCAGTTTTCAGGAACTCAAGAAGAGGTTAGTCACAGCCCCCGTCATGACCATGCCCGATATTACCAAGGATTTTGATGTGTACTGCGATGCATCAAAATTGGGTCTGGGAAGTGTGCTAATGCAAGAGGGCAATGTGATAGCCTATTTGTCAAGACAACTTCGACCGCACGAGATGAATTACCCTACGCATGACTTAGAGCTTGCCGCTGTAGTACACGCCCTGAAGACCTGGCGTCACTACCTAGTGGGAAATCGTTGCGAAATCTACACCGACCACAAGAGTTTGAAGTACATCTTCACCTAGCGGGAGCTGAACATGAGGCAGAGCAGATGGATGGAACTTATCAAGGATTACTACCTCGGCATTCATTATCATCCCGGTAAAGCCAATGTGGTAGCTGATGCCCTTAGTCGAGAGCCCTGTTCGTTGAACGCCCTTATCAAAATTGCTCAACCCAAGCTGTATGAAGAATTGGAGGAGTTCGGCCTCGAGCTCGTTAGCCATGGTTTCCTGGCCAATCTTGAGTTAAAGCCTACTTTATTCGATGAAATCAAAGAAGCTCAAGTGGGTCATGAGAGTATAGAAGGAATCAAGCGTAGGATGAATAGGGAAGAAGTCCCTGGTTTTGAGATTGACGCCAACGGAGTTTTGTGGTACAAGGAACGCCTGTGTGTACCTAATGTTGAAGACCTGAAGCAACTCATCATGAGGGAAGCTCACGACACCCCATACTCAATCCACCCCGGAGGAACCAAGATGTATCAAGACCTGAAGAAACAATTCTGGTGGCACGGTATGAAGCGTGAGATCGCCTTTTTCATCGCTCGTTGCGACGTGTGCCAGAAAGTGAAGGCTGAACATCAGCGACCGGCTGGACTACTTCAACCCCTCCAAGTTCCCGAGTGGAAATGGTAAGAGGTTGGAATGGACTTCATTACAGGACTGCCTAAGTCTCAACGTGGCCATGACTCCATCTGGGTTATTGTCGATCGACTCACCAATGTTGCACACTTCATTCCCGTCAAAGTGACGTACCCTGGAACCAAGTTAGCCGATTTGTACATGAACCGTATTGTGAGTCTCCACGGAGTCCCTAAGAGGATAGTGTCAGATCGAGGTACCCAATTCACCTCGAAATTCTGGAAGAGCCTGCATGAAGCCCTCGGAACCAAGCTAGCCTTTAGCACTGCCTACCACCCACAGACCGGAGGTCAAACAGAAAGAGTAAACCAGATTCTTGAAGATATGCTTCGTGCTTGTGTCCTCGCCTATGGAGCCAAATGGGAAGATTGTCTACCCTTCGCAGAATTCTCTTACAACAATAGCTACCAAGCTAGTCTGCAGATGGCCCCTTTGAAGCCCTATACGGTCGCCGATGTCGGACCCCTCTCAACTGGTCGGAGACTGGAGGTAGTCAAGTTTTTGGACCTGACCACCTTCGCGAAGCTGAAGAGCAAGTTCAACTGATCCGTGATCGCCTCAAAGCCGCTCAATCGCGTCAGAAGAGTTATGCCGATTCTAAGCGTCGCGATTTGACCTTCAAGGTTGGTGATCATGCCTACCTTCGCGTCACTCCACTCAAGGGAATGCAGAGATTTCACGTCAAAGGGAAGCTTGCCCCAAGATATATTGGGCCCTTCAAGGTTCTCGCTCGTCGAGGTGAAGTATCCTATCAGCTGGAACTGCCGGCTGAATTAGCAGATTTCCATGATGTATTCCATATCTCTCTCCTTCGACGATGCCTCCAAGTGCCTGACAAGCCTGAGACATTCAAGAACATTGATTATCGCACCCTGGACCTCAACACCGACCTAACCTATCGAGAAGTACCCCTTCGGATTCTGGAAGAAGCTGTCCGTCTCACCCGAAGGAGGAAGATTAAATTCTGTAAGGTTCAGTGGACAAACCACTCCGAGGAGGAAGCCACTTGGGAAAGAGAAGATCAGCTCCGGAAGGATTTCCCCGCACTCTTCAGTTCTTAGCCACCGAATCTCGAGGACGAGATTCATTTTAAGGGCGGAAGGTTTGTAACAACCCAACTTTTTGTGCATTGGTTTAATTTCTGAAATGCAAAGTTTTGGGCCAACAAAAACTTTTCTGTTTTTCAAAAATTTCATGCATATAGTTCATCATGCTCTTGCATTATAGAAAATTGTGTGTTGTCTACTTGTGAATGTTTGACTTGTGTGTGGATTATTAAAACCTAACTACTCTTTTTAAATTTTGTGAATCTCCTTCCTTTTAGTTGAGCAATTAAGATCTTCCCCTAAGCCCTTGAGCATGTGATCATGCTCACATGTGATCCTTTTTGATCATGTCTCCCTCAAATTTCCCTCCACCATACTCTCTTCCTCCTTCCTAAATTTTCAAATCTGAAACCTTCCTAGGAAAAAGGACAATTAATTCATCACCTTAGGTACCTAGGGTTGACTTGGATCATTTCTATGTGATCACTTCAAATTTTTCGAAATTGGGATTAAATGTGAAGGGTCATGCCGGCCATGATCCTTCCCTCTCCCTTGTTCATTCTTTTCACACCTTCTCCACACCCACACCCTAGTGCATGTGATCATGCTCCCACATGATCTTCTAAGATCAAGTTTTCTTCAAAATTCCCTCTTCCATATCTATTCCCTCTATTCTCCATTTTCAAATCTGAAAACTCTCCAAGCAAGAGGATCATTGACTCATCACTTGGTTGACCTAGAGTGTCTCGGATCATCTCCTTGTGGCTGCTCAAAAAATTTCAAAAATTGGGTATAGAGGAGAATGGCCATGCCGGCCATGATCTTTCCCACTCCCTTGGCCATTCTCCTTGCACTCCCTTCACACCAACACACACGCACACGACCAGAGGGAGCCACAGCACCATTCTGCACGCTCCCTAGCCCCACACTCGACCTCTCTCTCTCTTTCTCTCCCCATGGTCACCACCTCGGGAACCCACAAGAGATCATGAAGATCTCTCTCCCTTCTTCCTTTTTGGCAGCACCCTGTCGTCCTGCTCGACCTCCTGCAGCTCCACACCCTCCCAGGCGACCGCCTGCACGCTCCCCTCGCCTCCCTCTCTCTAACCCGCGGCAGGGACCCCCAATGGCCGTGGCGCACGTCTGCCCGGCCACGACCACGTCGCCCGCTTCACCACCGCGTCTCGGTGGCTCTAACCGTGTCCGCTGGACGCGCCTGGCACGGCAACGCCTCGGGGACACGCCCGCGGCCCCGCCCTTGACCCACCGACACGGCATACCGACGCCCCGCGCTGATCTGTCTTCCGTCGAACAGGTGCTGGCAGCCGCCCCGTCGCGTCCGACCCCTCTGCCTCGCTGCAAGCCGCGCGCTAGCTTCCAAGCCGCGGCACCGCCTTGCAACCCTGCAGCGACGCCGCCCAACGCGGCCAATCCCCCGCTGCCGCCCTCTTTCTCCGTCGGTGCACGGATCTGGTGCACGATGCACCGGCCGTTCCCTGTTAAATAGCGCCCTACCCCCTCCCTTCCTCCATTTCCCTCGCCACAACTCCACCAGAACCCTCCCTCTCACCTCCTGGAGCGGAGAGGAGCTCCGCTCCTCCCTGCCGTGAGCGCCACCTCGCCGGCCGCAAGAGGGTGAAGGTTTCCGTCGCCGCACCGACGCCGTTTCCTTCCCTCCTCTTGCTCATCGAGCACGCATCTCTCTTCTGGAGCTAACGCACCCTTTCTTTCGTTCCAGGGTGGTCTGTAGCCGACGCCGCCATGTGCTTCCGTTCCGCCACCGCCGCTCGTCGCCGGGAACGACGCCTCTGTTTCGACTCCGCCGGCCATCGTTCGGAAGCCCCTGATCCTCCGCATCCAGCCAGCATCGCCTCGCCCTCATCTGCGCACCAGGGTGAGCACCCTCAGCCTCGCCGATTCCCTCCAGTAGCTAGGGTTAGCCACGGAGCTGCTGCTCGCGTCGCGAGCTGGACGACGTGCATGCGCCGTCGGATGAAGATCCGACGCATGCATGCGTCCAGGCCGCAGGGCCCGCGCGCCAACGTGGCCGCCAGCTACTCCCTCCGTTCAAAAACGACGCTCCCGCGCGGCGCCGCTGCTTTTGGGCCAAATCTGGCCGAGCCCAGCAAGCACCGGCCCATTTCCTTTTCCCCTTTTTCCTCCTTTTATCTAGCTAGTAATTACCTGCTCAGGTTTTAAATCTTTAAAAATCCATAAATTGATCAAGTGAGATAATTCAAGTTCCTGGATGTTCCTTACTGTTTTCTCTACCATTAGGAGTCGCATGCCCATGGTTTGGTTTGACAGAAGTGTTCAAACAAATTAAACCCTAAAAAGTTGCAGATTAGGCATTTTAATTCATGTGATGTTTGTACTGGCCATTTTTTAGTAAGGTCAATTTGGTAGTGCTGTACATGTTAATACCTATCTTGTGGCACTGGTCCCACTTGCAAAAGCTTCTTAGTTTTTGCTTGCTAAATAAATTAAAAACTGACCAGAGAGCTCTTCTCTGATTTTTAATTCAAAATCTATACATGCTCTTGAATCAAATCCAAAGGCTACCAGCAGGAATACTGGTAGGGTATTTCTGTACCAAAGGATTTAATTTTTAGGGTTATATATTAGGCCTGGCGGATTTATTTCTGAAACAGGGCACCTTATCAGTATTTTATTTTTGTAAGTTCTTTTACAAATCATAAAAATACAAATCCAGTGGGGTTAGTTCACATTTGTTCTTAGCTATCCAGGGGTATGCTTTGTTTTGGTTGGAGATGCTCTGGTTAGTGCTGTTCTAAGTTTTGGAATGCTCTGGTCTCTATCTTGATTGAATTGTTTAGATCAGTAGAAATTTTATTTGCATATGATTCTTGTGCAGGTGTGTTGTGCATGTCAATAGCTTTCTGTAGGTATGCTGCATGCATTTTTGTGACTTCCAGAAAGATTTAGGTCATTTAAATGGTGCATAAGTCAATTATGGAATTGCAAAAATCATATCTTTTGTTTTAAAAATCATAAATGGGTGAAACCACTTTCAGTAGCTTGCATTTGTCAACCTCTACATACTGTGATTTTATCTAATTTTCGTGTACATTATTCTGGAAATAGTTGGTTGATTTGTATGGCGTGTTTCTTTATTTTTGCGACGATAGATTCGAACGCCGCCGGAGACGAAGGAGAAGGTGACTTTGGGAAATTTGAAGAGGACAACCAGGGACACATTGCTGAGCAAGGCAAGCCACCTCTTGATGCATCTCTGATCCTATATATCTTATTCTTGCATTATTACAAGTTTTATAAAAGTGCATGTCTTCTATTTATTTTGTCGGTGGTTAGTGCCACCCGGAGTTTTATTATTCCACCCTTAGGGTGCAGCCCTCATTGGTACCTACTGATCACTTCTCTATTAGTGATATGGTGCTTATCACCTTGTCATCCTTGTCGCCATTTTTCGAAGAAGAGTTGGACTATAGGTGGGAACCCTAGAAAAATGATTATGAAAATTGTTTTTCGGAAAAGAAGTTTTCGAAAACCTTGGAATGGGGTAGCCCTGCCCAAGTGTGGTATGAATTAAATGTTTTTAAGCAGAAAAGACTTGCTTGGAGCAAGAGAAGAGAAGAAAAATGGTTTTTCAAAAACCTTTCGTTGAGTGAGTACATCACCGGACCTAGCTAGTACAACCACATTACCCTTTAGTGGGACGGGGCGTAGCGTAGTAGTTTGTCTCGCCTTAGTTTGGGTCCTGCAAATGTAAGGGGTAGTCCGAGCATGGACACCTATCGACCGTGGCCTTCCCGACGAACTGGGAACGCCTTTCCATTGCGTACCGATGGCAGGGGTACAACCTATGAGCTCCCATTGAATAATGCCCCGCAGTTGGTCGCGGCATTCCGGAGGATCGAGCTGGTCGGGGAACTTGCTACTCCCAGGTAAACGACCCCTCGGACTCTGGTGTTGGGAGGTACAACTCTGGGCGGCATGTCTTAGGCTAAGGCGAGCAGGCGAAAAACTACGATCGAGTATTTGTCGTGGCATAGTTTATTATGCAGGGATGATGCCCACACGATGAGTATTCGGATCTTGTGGGGAAAGTGTACAACCTCTGCAGAGTGTAAAATCTATTCGAATAGCCGTGTCCGCGGCAATGGACGTGGGAAAGGAAGTGCTGAGTATCAAAAGGAGTTTTGTTTTATAAAAGTGTTTTCTAAAAAAATGTTGATTTGGGAAAGTGACGCCAGTGGGACTGGTGGAAAAGTACCTGCGAGGTACGGTGGAAAGTTGAAAAGGAAACGGCCATATGAGATGGCTGAAATTAAATTGGGTCACCCTTACCTATTAGTCTGCAAATGAAATGGTTTACCAAAAGTTTTTCAACAAAGATATGGAAATATCTTACTCTCGAGAGGAACCACCTCTCGCTCTTTGTCGCCTTAGTTAGTGCCTGTTCCTTGCTACTGCATATTGCATATCCTTTATTTCCCCCTAAGGTGGTTTGCGAGTACATTCAAAAGTACTCACTGGCATTGTTGTCCTGGTTATCTACTTGACCAGACTTTGAAGAAGAGTACTTCGAAGAAGAGGAGTACGGCGCCGAAGACGCGAACTAGGACGCTCTCCCGCCGGCCGCCCGTAGGGTAAAGGCCCGACTTGGGTTCCACCGCTTTTGGAGTCAAGTTGTTTCCGCCGTCTGTTTGGTGAACTACGGCCTTGATGGCCTATGATGTAAGACTTCGTATTACTTAAATTCGGTACTATAATGGATGATGTAATCTGGTATCAGTTCGGTTATGTATTCACGATGGAATGATCTTGGGATCGTGAAATTGTATGCATAACAGGAGTTCTAGACTGGTAAGTCCGGGGCCCCACAAGGGGCTTCGAATCGAACGTCGGCTGGCAAAACTGCTTCGGCTCCATGTACCAGAAAGAATGGGGTGTCGACCTGTTAGGTGTGGTACGCAAGCTCCAAAGTACCGATGGTAACTCCTCGACCCAAGCTCCTTCCGCGCCCGTAAGACGTTTCTTGAGACCGTCCCCTATTAGACCGTTGATCCTTTCCACCTGGCCGTTGGTCTGTGGGTGAGCCACTGATGCAAATTTTAGTTTGATTCCCCTGTCATCACAAAATTCTCGGAATTCTTTGGAGTCGAAGTTAGTTCCATTATCTGTGACGATACTGTGAGGCACGCCGAATCGACATGTTATTTCCTTGAAGAATTGGTCTGCTGTTTTTGCTTTCTGGTTTCGTACTGGTACTGCCTCGATCCACTTTGTGAATTTATCGACTGCGACTAATAGGTACGTGTGTCCTCCAGGCGATGATCTTGGCAGCGGTCCAACTTGGTCGAGTCCCCATTGAGCGAACGGCCATGCCAAAGGTATTGTCATCAGGTCTGTCGCAGGGGCGTGCGGTTTTGGTGAAAACCGCTGGCAAGGGTCGCACTTCATGACCAGATCTCGAGCATCCGATGCTGCCGTTGGCCAGTAAAATCCTGCCCTGAAGGCTTTCGCTACAAGGGTCCTGCTTCCAGCATGATGTCCACAAGTTCCTTCGTGTATCTCGCGCAAAAGTGCTCTTCCATCGTCAATGGCAATGCACCTTTGGAAAATACCGGAAATGTTGCGCTTGTAGAGTTTGCCGTTTACTATGGTGAAGGCTTTCGATCGTCTGACGATTCGTCCTGCTTCGTTAGATATGCTAAGAGCGGCTTGGTCCATAGTGGCTCAAGGAGGAGGACTTGTTCGGCAGGAGGGGTTGGAGGTTCTTCGGCAGCTTGCTGCGAGCTCGCCTCCAATTCATCAGCCAACCGTTCTGGAGGTGCCGACGCCTTCTCTTTTATTGATCGCTTAGCGATCACTTCGTAAAACACTCCGTCTGGAGTAGGGGAGCACATGGATCCGATGTTTGCCAAAGTGTCGGCTTCCTCGTTGCTGGCTCTGCCGATATGTTTGAGTTCACATCCTTCGAATTTAGCTTCCATGTTCTGGTACAGCTGCCGATAGGCGATCATGTTGTCACTAACCGAGTCGCACAGGTTCATCGACTGCTGCACTACCAAGTTTGAGTCGCCATAGATTTCCAGACGAGTTGCCCCGCATGCTTTTGCCATTTTCATTCCGTGCAGCAACGCTTCGTATTCAGCTTCATTGTTTGTCGGCAGTGAGAAATTCATACGTAGTATGTACTTCATCTTATCTCCCTGCGGTGATATCAACACCACTCCTACTCCTGCACCTGTGCTTCGTTTCGACCCTTTGAAGTACATCATCCATGATCCCGACATGTCGGGTGCTGCTGGTGTCTGTGATTGGATCCAATCTGCCACAAAATCCGGGAGGATTTGGGATTTTATCGCTGTTTGATTGACGTAAGTTATGTCGTGTGGTGCTATCTCGATAGCCCATTGGGACACTCGACCTATGGCCTCTGGATTAGTCATTATGTTCTTCAATGGTGCTTCGCTCACGACGATGATCGGGTGCTCTGTGAAGTAGTGCCGTAACTTGCGAGCTGACCTCCATACTGCGTATGCCAGCTTCTGATGATGGGGGTACCTCTGTCTTGCGGGTGTGAGCACTTCACTGATGTAATAAACGGGCCTCTGCATGCCATGAACTCTCCCTGCTTCTTCTCGTTCGACGACCAAGACGCTGCTAAAGACTTGGGCTGTCGCAGCTATATACATGAGCAGTGTTTCCTTCTCACGGTGGGTTACAAGGACTGGAGATGTCGACAAGATTTTCTTCAGTTTGTCGAAGGATTCTTGCGCCTCCTTTGTCCACTCGAACTTTTCTGATTTTTTCATCAAATTGTAGAAGGGCAAAGCTTTTTCTCCTAGCTTGGCGATGAACCTGCTGAGCGCCGCTAATCGTCCTGCCAGTTGCTGCACTTGGTGCAGATTCTTTGGCGGCTCCATGTCGAGAATAGCTTTGATCTTCAAAGGGTTGGCTTCTATTCCTCTTGCTGAGATGAAGTAGCCGAGTACTTGTCCCCCTGGCACCCCGAAGAAGCATTTCTTCGGGTTCAGCTTGATCTTGTATTTGTCTAGATTGTCAAAGGTTTCTCTCAAATCATCGATGAGAGTGGCAGCGTGCTTTGTCTTTACCACGATATCGTCGATGTAGACTTCGATTTTCCTTCCAATCTGCTCTCCAAGGCAAGCCTGCATGCAACGTTGATAAGTTGCTCCTGCGTTTTTCAACCCGAAGGTCATGACGTTGTAACAGAAAACGCCGTGTGGGGTGATGAACGCGGTTAGCTCCTGGTCTTCTTTCTTCAACTTGATATGATTATATCTGGAGTATGCATCAAGGAAGGAGAGGCGATCGCATCCGGCTGTAGAGTCGACTATCTTATCAATACGAGGCAACGGGAAGTGGTCCTTTGGACAGTGTTTGTTAAGGCCGGTATAATCGATACACATGCGCAGAGCGGTGGTGTCCTTTTTTGGCACCATGACAGGGTTAGCCACCCACTCAGCTTCCTTGAGATCCCGAATGAATCCTGCTTTACGGAGTCGATTGACTTCCTCGCCGATTGCTCTCCTCTTTGGTTCGGAAAATCGGCACATTGACTGCTGCACTGGTTTGGCTGTCGGGTCAACATTAAGGGCGTGCTCAGCGAGTTCCCTGGGGATACCTGGCATGTCGGATGGTTCCCATGCAAATATCTCCCAGCGCTCACGGAGGAACTCGATGAGCGCGCTTTCCTATGTGACCGTAAGGTCAGCCGACGTATTGACCGTTTTCTTCGGGTCAGTGGGATGCACCTGCAGCTTCTTGGCTTCCTTCGCAGCGTCAAACTCATCGGATCTTACGTTTCGATTGTCGGCTGGTGGTTGCATGTGATCTGTGGTAGCATCGATTGCGTTGAGTTCTTCCTTGGCGCCGAACTTCGAGGCAATCTTCTGGAACTCCCTATCGCAAGTGTCTGACCGAGCAAAGCTTCCATGGACGGTTATTGGGGTCCCGTTGTTGCCAGGCATCTTCAGTTTTAGGTACGCATAATGAGGTACGGCCATAAATTTGGCAAAGGCGGGCCTGCCGAGGATGGCGTGGTACTGAGATTCCCAGTCGACTACCTCAAACTCGATTTTCTCCTTCCTGAAATTGCTAGGTGTGCCAAAAACTACATCCAGTGATGTTTTGCCTAGGGAGTAGGCGGGTCGAGTCGGTATGATGCCATGGAATCCTATATCGGACTCTCTCAGCATGTCGACTGTTAAACCCATTGCCTTCATCGTGTTTGCAAACAACAAGTTTAAGCCACTTCCTCCATCCATGAATACCTTGCTCATGTTGTACCTCCCGATTTGTGCCTCCAGGACAAGGGCTGCATGACCTGGTCTAGGGATGGCCTTTGGGTGATCTGTCCTGTCGAAGGAGATGCTTTGCTCCGACCAGTCGATGAAGTCGGGTGTGTCAACCATAGCAACTTCTGCATACTTCACCTCTCGTGAGAATTTCTTGATTTCCCTTTTTGAAAAACTGGTTTTATGGATCATGTTGACCTGCCCACATGGCTCTGGGAACGCTTCGGCTGGTACATACTTGTCTCTTTCCATTGGTTCATATGGTTCCGGCACATACGGTTCTGGCGGATAGCTGTAAGACCTTGTCCTCTTCTCCATTGCGTGAACTCTTGATGTAGCTTCAGATCTGAGATCATCATAGAACTATCGGATCTCCAGGAAGTGTCGGCAGTTCCTTAGCAAATGGCTGGATTTCTCTCGCCCATCCTTCGGATCAATGTAAGAGTGTAGGTAGCACGGTGCCTCGAGTTGCTCCGTGGCCGATAGATACGGTGAACGGGCGCGGCCATGGATCGGTTGCACGTCCTCCTGTCCACGTTTGGACTGGCGAGGGTGAGGCGTTGTACGTTCTTCCTCTCCACGGTGCAAGTCCCTTCGCCTTTTCTTTCGCCCCGTTGTGAGGTCGAAACTTCCTCGGCTGCCTCCTTGCACGTTTCTGGGCGGGATTTCCAAAGTTGCCGCCGGGGTGTCGTCTGCCGAAACTGAGGTCCTCAAACCAGATGTATTTGTCCTAGGGAGGCGAAGAAAGCCTCCGGATTCGACGATGAAGTGAACGCCTCCACAAGTGGCGGTCATGTCGTCGCACGATTCTGCAGGAATTGAGTGCGGCGGCTTGAGGTGTGGTACGAACTCGAAGGATCCGCAGCGAATCGGGTCCTTTGGATCTGGAGGTGTTGGTGACTCGAGCACGAACGCTGCAGATGTGACTGGTATCGCCGATGCCCTGCCTTGTGCCGGCAGGTTTCCCACAGATGGCGCCAATTGTCGAGGGTGCTCCTCGGCAATGCCCTCCGATAGGGGCTTAGGGTTGATGGAATCCTGCAAGCTGACACGAGACATCGGTTCACAAACAAGCGGGGAAAGCGATTTACCCAGGTTCGGGGCCCTCGATGAGGTAAAACCCTTACGTCCTGCCTGTCTATTCTTGATTATGATGATAATGGGTTACAATGGGGTGCCGAATAGTTCGGCTGAGATCTCGTCGAGATGGCTAATTGCTAGGGTAACCTAGCAATAAGCTTCTGTTGGCTAAGATCGCTAAGATTGATTGTGTCCCTCGATAGCCCCTCTCCTGGCCTTTATATAGGAGGCCAGGTCTCGAGAGGTCTAATCGAGTACGACTAGGTTTACAGTAGATCTATCTCTAAACTTTCCTTGTTCGGCTCCTTCCGTGTCTTGTACTTCAAGAAACCTTCCGTTGCACCGTCCTAGTGGCCCATCTTGCCATCGAGTACCTTCATGGGCCTCCAGTTGGACCGTATAGGGTAGAGCAACATCGGTTACCCGAAGGGTAGTGCCCACGTCAAAGCGCAACAAAATCTTCATTCTATTGTAGGTAATTAGTATCGTTGGATTCATTTTGAAAATCACTTTCTAATGATGCTAATCTGTACCACTAAATATTGTACGAATAACTTTGAATATCAATTGTTGGACATATAGATAGGCAAATCCCAAGATTGCTGATTGAAAAACACCATCTCTGCAACATGGCCCACATGTGCGTTCGCCGAGCATCTTTTCCTAGAAAAAGGAAAGCGATGGTGTTCTAGACGTTTAGAGGCACCTAGACAATTGCGATCATGCAAAGCACTGGCGAGTCCCTCTAAAGTTAGTCGTTCGAGATTCTGGAACCCATAAGGTAGGATTGATGCTCTAATGCACAGTTAAATACTACCATATTATATTGTATTTATATTTAAAATGGGTGTATAGGGAACTGAACCTTAGCACTAAGATGGGACCCACAAATGATATTGTTGTACCCTCATGCTTGAGAGAGGAAGGAGAGAGAATTTATTTTCTATTGCTTATGGACAACCCACACAAGCTGCTTGTAAGTCACCCAATAAGAATTTTCCTGGCAACCTCCACTAATGTACAATATATAGATAACCTATCGACTATGTTTTCCTTTGTGGTGGATAGGTCTAGTGGACAACATATATAGTGTGGATGACCTTAGGGCATCACCTATAGTGTGAACTTTTGCCATAAGATATATCCCGTCACACTTATCTTAATTATGATGTCTCCCGCTATATGAAGTCAAGGTTAGCATTAAGATGGGACCCACCCCCCACACACACACACACATATATATACCAGTTAGCTGCACGTGCTTTGCACGTTAAAAATAAATCATTACTTCACGAATACTCCACCAATTTCTACTCAAAAATAACATTACAGAGAATCAAATTTGAGATGATTATGTCTTAATGAAACATTGGCGAGTTTTATTATGTAGAAGTGTAAATCGATGACATGTTTATGCACTCGGCGGATATACCGGTTGAACTTTGAACGACTTTTTTTGTATGGCTTTCTAACTACCTGGAAAAGCTCCGATCTTCCTTAGATTTCTTCTCCAGACATGCCACTAATGGGGCATGGCACTGTATGTATGGACCCTAGCGCACGCCAACAAATTGCATGCATAGAACAAACTCGTTTACCTATGCCCAATGATGCCGCCATGCTACCCATACGTCTTACTACCTCCATACCGGATTAATGGGCAATTACGCACTTCGAGAAACAAGTTTGACTACTAATTTGATCAATAAAATATTAGATATATATCACAAAAATTATATTGTTGAAAACATTTTTTGAATACGAATCCAACGGTATAATTTTTGTGGAATATATCTCATATTTTGTTGACCAAATCTATAGTTAAACTTGTTTCTCGAAATGCGTAATTGCCCATTAATCTGAGGTATGGAGGTAGTATATTGATGGAAAATGCCCAGATCAAACATTGAACTTGTAGGTGCTAGATAAATTGGATCCTGAACTTAGATCCTCGAAATTGGCATCCCAAACGTATCAATCTGGATCGAACCCAGACCCTAGGCCTATTTGTACATCTCCAGCGGCGCGACGCAAACGGACGCTGTACAAATATGCGGCACGTTTGCGTCTCCGCGGACGCTGCGCGGTCGCGCCAAGCGTCCGCTCGCTTCCCCACGGGCCCGCCTGGCAGCGACCCTGGTCCTATTGGCGTCGAATTAGACCACAGGAAGCGCGCGAATGGCAACCGCCGGCGTGGCAACCGCAGCGATCAACCTGCCAACCGCCGGCGTGGGGCGCCGAACCGCCGGGAAGAGCAACCGCCGGTGCGCGGACATTAATTTCCGCAGAATGCAACCCTGCGTCCATTGTAATTCACGTCCAACCGCGTCCTTCTTACGCTTCTTCTTCTTCTCCAACACCGGCGAGCCATGAGCGACTACACCCTGCCGTCCGACTCCGATAGCGAGGGCAAGCCGCCGGGATGGAAGCATTGGTGGGAAACTGACGCGACGCCAAGCGACCCGGGCTCGACGCCAAGTGACCCAACCTCCACGCCGAGTGAGGAGGAGGAGGACGGAGCCGGCAATGCCAGCGACGGCCAGGAGGTGGACGGAGGCGCCGCTGGAAGCGACGCCGAGGACGAGGAGGAGGAGGGGCAGGAGGAGGACTCCGACGCCAGGTTCGACCTGCTGGAGGCGCAGGAGCCAAGGTCGCTGGCGCGGGCGGCGCGAGATCGTCGTCGTCGTCGTCCGTTCAACGACGACAGTGAGTCCGACTCCTCCACGGACGCGTCGTCCTCCAGTTCCTCTTCCGACGAGGAGGTGACAAGCAAAAGGCGCAGGAATGAGGACGACGAGGCAGGGCCTTCTAACAAGAAGGCCAAAAATTAGTTTTTATATGTTTTTAAATTTTTTATTTGTAGGCCAAAATCGAACCCCGTAGTTGGATTTTTTTTCAACTTGATCTGTAGTACTGGGCAAAACCCTAGTTTAACCTATTTAATAATAGATTCGTAGTCGATTCTTTTACTTCTTTTAATTATTACTATGCAGCACATGTGTGTTTGCCCGTCGAGTGAAACTCGGAGGAAGAGGAATCACTCGGAAGGAGAGAAGAAGGGAGAGCATTATGGTGTCTCTCCTTTTTCGGGCGATGATGTTGACTGTTGTGCAGGGTTTGTCAGTGCGTAGGAGGTGCGAGCGAGCGAGCGAGCAAGTCGAGCGAGGCCGAGAATGAGAGAGATTTTTTTTTGTGTGAGAGGGACAACCGAAGGATCCTGAAGGACCCAGAGACTTTCCGATATGCATGCTAATGCGGCTTCTCTTGACAAAGAAGATGGCTGGGAGTTTGCGTACCTACCGCACGTGACTTATGCTCACTGAAGTGTGGGACCTCACGCATGGGCACCACACGTAAGCGACAGACCTGTTGGTGTAAAAACTCGGATGATTATTATACTGCATTAGTACAAAGTTTCCTATGGATTCAAGGGTAGGAAAGCCAAATTAACTCATTTTCATGACTAAGAAGGATCCAGGCTTACTTTTTCATTTTCATGTTTGAAACTTGTTTAAATCTTGGTCAAACAAAGGATTTGACCAGGATTCAAATGGCCATAAAAATTCAAAAATAAGCTTCTTATGTCATATAGTAAGCATTCAAGTTGATCAACGAAGTCTAGACATATTCAAACTAGAAAAATCATGTATATACCCCCTAACCCTAAACTCTGTCTTATGAAGTCAAGCATCAAGGGTTTTGGGTTTCAAACATGGAAATTTCAAAAACCTCCCAAAAGCTTCATTTTGGAGTGACTAAGAAGCATCCGGGCTTACTTTTTCATTTTCATGTTTTAAACTGGTTTAAATCTTGGTCAAATCTAGGATTTAACCAAGATTCAAATGGGCATAACAAATTCAAAAAAAATAAAAACCAAACACATAGTCTTCTGATGTCATGTAGCAAGCATTCAAGTTGATAAACAAGGTCTAGACATATTCAAACCAGAAAAAACAGGTATCTACCCCCTAACCTTAAACTCTGTCTTATGACGTCAAGCACGAAGAGAAGTCGTTATGGGTTTCAAACATGGAAATTTCAAAAACCCTCCCAAAAGCTTCATTTTGGAGTGAATAAGAAGGATCCAGGCTTACTTTTCATTTTCATGTTTTATACTTGTTTAAATCTTGGTCAAACCTGCTAGGAATTGACCAGGATTCAAATGGGCATAAAAATTCAAAAAAGAAATAAAAAATGAAACCGAAAACCACTTCTCTTCGTGCTTGACTTCATTAGACAGAGTTTAGGGTTTGGGGGTATATACATTATTTTTATTGTTTAAATATGTCTAGACTTCGTTGATCAACATGAATGCTTAATTACTATATGACATATATAAGAAGCTTATGTGCTTTGGTTTTTCATTTTTTTTGATTTCTTTTTTGAATTTTTATGCCCATTTGAATATTGGTCAAATACTAGGTTTGACCAAGATTTAAACAAGTTTGAAACATGACCACGAAAAAGTAAGCCTGGATCCCTTCTTAGTCACTCCAAAATGAAGCTTTTGGGTGGGTTTTGATGACCCACAAGTATAGGGGATCGCAACAGTCTTCGAGGGAAGTAAAATCCAATTTATTGATTCGACACAAGGGGAGACAAAGAATACTTGAAAGCCTTAACAGCGGAGTTGTCAATTCAGCTGCACCTGGAAACAGACTTGCTCGCAAGAGTTTATCAGTAGTAACAGTTTTATAGCAGTAGCAGTAGTGAAATAACAACAGCAGAGTAACGGAAACAGCAGTAGTGATTTTAGTAAACAGCAGGATTAAAATACTGTAGGCACGGGGACAGATTAACGGGCCTTGCATGGATGAGAGAAACTCATGTAACAATCATAGCAGGGCATTTGCAGATAATAATAAAACGGTATCCAAGTACTAATCAATCAATAGGCATGTGTTCCAATTATAGTCGTACGTGCTCGCAATGAGAAACTTGCACAACATCTTTTGTCCTACCAGCCGGTGGCAGCCGGGCCTCAAGGGAAACTACTGGATATTAAGGTACTCCTTTTAATAGAGTACTGGAGCAAAGCATTAACACTCCGTGAACACATGTGATCCTCACGTCACTACCACTCCCTCCGGTTGTCCCGATTTCTGTCACTTCGGGGCCATTGGTTCCGGACAGCGACATGTGTATACAACTTGCAGGTAAGATCATAAACAACGAATATCTTCATGAATCAATAACATGTTCAGATCTGAGATCATGGCACTCGGGCCCTAGTGACAAGCATTAAGCATAACAAGTTGCAACAATATCATAAAAGTAACATCTACGGATACTAGGCACTATGCCCTAACAATCTTATGCTATTACATGACCAATCTCATCCAATCCCTACCATCCCCTTCAGCCTACAGCAGGGGAATTACTCACACATGGATGGGGGAAACATGGCTGGTTGATGGAGAGGCGTTGGCGGTGATGATGGCGATGATCTCCTCCAATTCCCCATCCCCGCGGAGTGCCAGAACGGAGACTTCTGGCTCCTGAGACGGAGTTTCGCGATGTGGCGGTGTTCTGGAGGGTTTCTGGCGACTTCGACTTCTCCCCCTGCGTTTTTAGGTCGAGGCCAATAAGTAGTCCGAAGGAGGGCGTCGGAGGCCGGCCGAGGGGGCCACACCATAGGGCCGCGCAGGCCCCCCCTAGGCCGCGCCGCCTTATGGTGTGGGGCCCTCGGGCCTCCACTTGATTTGTCCTTCTGGCTCCGTCAGTATTCTGGGAAAATAGGGCCTTCTGTCAAAATCCCGAGGTTTTTCCTGAAAGTTGGATTTCTGCACAAAAACGAGACACCAGAACGGTTCTGCTGAAAACAGCGTTAGTCCGTGTTAGTTGCATCCAAAATACACAAATTAGAGGCAAAACAATAGCAAAAGTGTTCGGGAAAGTAGATACGTTTTGGACGTATCAACTCCCCCAAGCTTAGCTTATTGCTTGTCCTCAAGCAATTCGAGTTAACAACCGAGCGATAAAAGAACTTTTACGAACACATTTGCTCATATGATGTATATATTCTCATGGTATGGCTAATACTTAAGCAGTTCATAATAAGGTACATGCAAATAAGATCATCTAACAGCTATGTCCATCATGAAGAGGTACCAACAATTAATAATAAGCATCATGAATCATGTATATAAGCAGGATTGCAATGTTCATAAATGAGTATGATAGAGTGGTATCTCGCTTGCTCGTATTTGATCGGCAAAACATAAATGCCCGGGCACCTCTCGGAGTTCATAGAAAGACTAGAAGTAGTGATTGTCAAAGATAAAAGCATCAAAGTTATACCACAATCAATCACATTTTGAGACAAGCATATTACACTAAGAATGACAGTTGTGCTCTCAAGAAAGTGCTCAAAGAAAGGATGGAGACACAACATAAAAGTAAAAGATTGACCCTTCGCAGAGGGAAGCAGGGATTAACATGCGCTAGAGCTTTTCATTTGTAAAGCAGGAGTAAAATTATTTTGAGAGGTGTTTGTTGTTGTCAACGAATGGTAATGGGTACACCAACTACCTCGCCAACCGGAATTTCAAGAGCGGCTCCCATGAATTATTTGCATTTTTATGTGGCACTCCTTCCAACCTTTCTTACACAAACCATGGCTAACCGAATCCTCGGGTGCCTGCCAACAATCACATACCATGAAGGAGTGCCTTTTTAGTTTAGTTTTATTATGATGATGACACTCCCCCAACCTTTGCTTACACAAGCCATGGCTAACCGAATCCTTCGGGTGCCGTCCAACAATCACGAACCATGGAGGAGTATCTATTTAAGTTAATTAATTCGGGACTGGGAATCCCATTGCCAGCTCTTTTTGCAAAATTATTGGATAAGCGGATGTGCCATTAGTCCATATGAGAGTCCGTCAAAAGTAAATGACAAGGTTGAAAGCTAAACACCACATACTTCCTCATGAGCTATGAAACATAAACACGAATTGAGAAGCATTTTGAAGGTTTTAAAGGTAGCGCATGAGAATTTACTTGGAATGGTTTGAAATGCCATGCATAGGTATTTATGGTGGACACTTTGGAATAACTTGGTTTTCATGTGTTTGGAGGCACGAGCAGCATTCCCGCTCAGTACAAGTGAAGGCTAGCAAAAGACTAGGGAGCGACAAATCAAGAGAGCAATAAGCTGTCATAATCATGCTTGCGGCAAAATAAATTAACCGAGGCATAAAAGTGATACAAGAACTGCGAAGCAATGTAAATCATTGAGGCTTAATTGACTTTTGTTCAGTCATATGCATGCGTGAGCATGTGCCAAATCGATATAAATGAATTATTCAGAGGAGGATACCACAATATCATACCTATCTATGAATAAAACAATGCAAGCAAACATCCATGACATGCTACTCATATTAATAAATTGGAGCTAAACATGAGAGATCTAGAACTACTAGACTTTCTTAAATGACATATACCTCACATGAACCAACTAAGCATTCTCACATGGATGAGTATATGTACAAAAATTAAAACAAATAGAGTTCATACCAGCCTCTCACCACAATCAGATTGTCGTAGATCGTCATTATTGCCTTTTCACTTGTGTAGCTTGGATAATATGAAATGAAAACTACGCTCCAGCCACCGAAGACCATTGAACTCATAATGAACTTTACAAACCAAAGAAGAACAGCAAATATTTTTGGTGTTTTCGAATTTGAGAACAAGAACAAAAGGAAACAAGCAAACAAAGCAAAATCTTTTTGGGTTTTCTTATAGCAAACTAGCAATAGCAAATAAAGCGAAACAAATGCAAGAAACCAAGATAAACAAATGGTGAAGAGAAACAACAGAAATATTTTTGGTCTTTTTGTGTTTTAGGAAAGAAACAAAGCAAAAACAAGAAAATGAAAACTAAAAGAAACACAGAAAAGCGAGATGGCAGAAATCTGCCAAAACCTGACAGCAGTACAGAAATCGATTTTTACAAAAATCTTACGTTGCTCAGCTCGAAAAGTGTTCAACTAATGAAAGTTAGATAACAACCTGGGGAACCTGCACAAAAATTGGCAGCTCAAAATAACGTTCTGGCTGTGCGCACGAATTTTTCTAGTAACAGTCCAGAATCTGTTTTCAGGCAGCACTTCCCCAAATATCATCTCCCTCTCATTAGAAAACCACTCAAAGAGCCTAAACAAGTATGTACAAGTATCCAGCAACCATAATATGCAAAGAATGAGTGATGCCGGTATACCTCCCCCCAAGCTTAGGCTTTTGGCCTAAGTGGAGTTCAATCCCATCGAGGGTCTGGGTTCCACGCCGGTGGATCATACATGGAGTAATCATAATAAGGTACCGATGCAGAAGAAAAACGTGGGGGTTCCTCATACCCAGCTTGTGGATGCGAAGAGCTCGCTGCATCGGATGACGAATCGAGGTGTTCCTCGGCCTCCTCCGTGTTGCCTCTTGCACGATGGATTCCTCCCTCTATGTATGCATTAACTGCACTTTCCGTGACTGACCAATCCTCCCTGGAATCAAGGTTAAACAGAGAAGGTGCAGGCAATCCTACTAATTTTTCAACTTTCTTAGTCATTGTCCAAGATTTCTTGTAAAATGTTATTATGTAAGACAGGTTTCTCAAATTAGACGAATCAGAAACAAATTCATGCTTAATCATGGAGACTATGTCAAATTTCTCTATGGGGAGCCGAATATCAAGATGGTGAGGTTCTACATTATGCATAGCTAATAAGCGAGAGGCGATGAGACCTCCACAAATTCCTCCCTTCTCACGGTTAGTAGCAAGTCTGTTGGCTATCAAAGCTCCCAAGTTATAAGTCCTATTACCTTGTAATGCAGCAGCTAGAAAGGCCAGATCCTGGATAGATACTTTACCTCCATTCTTTCTTGCTAGAACGCACTTGGTAATGAAATAGGCAAAGTAACGAATAGCTGGGAAATGAATGCTACTAATTTTACCGCCATCCTCTGAGAAACTTCTTCCATGAAAAATCATCTTGAAGAGGTCCAAGAACTCTTGCGGCTATCCCTTTATCTTCTCGCATGATCCCCACTGCGGCACTCTGATTGCTGCACAAAAATCATTGAATGGCAAGTTGACAGTTTTATTATAAATTTTGTACTGAACCATGGGGTTAGATCGTGACCAATTGAATTTAAAATCTTGCACTACTGACATAGTCAGTTTTGCATATTGACATGGTTCACCATCAACAAAATCATCCAACCCTGCACGAGAGATTAAATTTTGAACGTCCTGCAAGATCCCTGCACTTCTCATAAAATCCACGCATGGGTAATAAGCGGGGTATACTCCTTCTTCTCGGTGAACTCTCATGACCTGTTGCACCTCTAATTCTTGTTGGTAAAGTTGGTGCCTACTCCCTTCCATTTTCTGAAATTTTTCAACAAACAATATAAAACTTGATTTGGTGACATATAATCGAGGGAAACTACCATAGGAACTTGATAGAGTACTAATCATGCATCAAAACTAGTTTCTACCACTTAGAACAAACATGCAAGCTCACTAAACATGTTACCTACAGCAGCAAAATATTCAAGTTATACTCCACCAAACAAAATTCTATTTGGACAATCGAAGGAGTCACATACCGGAGAGCAAATGTGCCAAATTTCAGACAGAAATCTGGGCTGAGAAAAGAGATCGAGAAATCCTGAGCTCTTGAGCAAAAACGCGAGTGAGAGAAAACTGGTTCGAGTTTTTTCGGGAGAGGGAAGATGCTGGGAGAAAGAGATGAAGCAGTGGGGCAAGGAGGGGCCCACACCACAGGGTGGCGCGCCCACCTCCTTGGCCGCGCCGGCTGGTGGTGTGGCACCTGTGGTGCCCCACAGGTCATCCTCTGGTGCTCCCAGGTGCCTCGTCGAAAAATAGGACCAACGGTGTAATTTTTGCGAATTTTTGAAAACTTTGAAAAATGCACATTTCTGGGTATTAAGTTTATTATTATTGGCCAGGAAATTTTTTGAAATCTCTAATCAACTAAGGAACTTTGCAAAATAAAAGTGCTACAGCAACTAGAGCAAGTGGAGGAAGATAGAAATGTTGTTTACCTCCTCTATGCATATAAAAAGTATTTGTTAACAAGGTTGATCAAGTCTTGCCACCAAATAAATTTTACATAGCATATGAAGAAATAAACCTCAAATCAATCATGTTACCTTGAATTGTATTGATATGGATCCAATCACAAGAGTTTAATATTCTTCTTTAGGCTCATATATAGGACAATCGATAGTTCCAACTTTGATAGTTCTCACATTAGAAATAGTATTAACTCCGCACGCTTTTTTAATCCTCTTGGGGAAATAGACGGTGTGTTCCTTATCATCAACATTGAAAGTAACCTTTCCTTTATTGCAATCAATAACAGCCCCTGCGGTGTTAAGAAAAGGTCTCCCAAGAATAATAGACATATTATCATCTTCAGGCATTTCCAACACAACAAAATCAGTTAATATCAAGAAGTTATTAGTAACTTGAATAGGAACATCCTCACATATACCAACAGGAATAGCAGTAGATTTATCAGCCATTTGCAAAGATATATCAGTAGGTATCAACTTATCTAAGTAAAGTCTCTTATAAAGAGAAAAAGGCATAACACTAACACCGACTCCCAAGTCACATAGAGCAGTTTTAACATAATTATTCTTAATAGAACAAGGAATAGTAGGTATACCTGGGTCGCCAAGCTTCTTTGGAACCTTACCATTAAAAGAGTAATTAGCAAGCATAGTGGAAATCTCCTCATTAGGAATTTTCCTTTTGTTAGTAACAATATCTTTCATATACTTTGAATAAGGAGGCAATTTAATAGCATCGGTCAAAGGGATTTGCAAGAATAAAGGTTTCATCCAATCACAAAATTTATTATAGTGTTCTTCTTCCTTTGATTTTAGTTTCTTAGCGAGGAAAAGGCATTTGCTTTTGAACCCAAGGTTCTCTTTCATTACCATGTTTCTCAGCAATAAAATCTTCCTTAGTGTACTTTTTATTTTTAGCATGCTTTTCAGGTTCTTCTTCAACCTCTTCTTTATCAGGAGTGTCATTCTTATCATTATCTTTATCATGTTCATTACCACTTTCAGTTTCAGCATCGGAAATAGAAATACTATTAGGATCATTAACGAGGTTCAGAGGATTCTACAACATTCTTATGTTTCATTTTCTTTTTCTTAGATGGAGCACTAGTTTTAGTTCGTTGAGAATCTTGTTCAACTCTTTTGGGATGTCCCTCGGGATATAGAGGATCCTGAGTAGAAACACCACCTCTAGTTGTTACTTCATAAGCATGTTTTTCTTTAGCATTATTTCCCAACAAGTCATTTTGCACTTTAGTGAGTTGATCAATTTGAGTTTGAACCATATGAAAATGTTTAACAAGCATCTTAACATCATTGGAGGTTCTCTCCACAATATCATGCAATTCACTAATAGCTCGAGAATTTTCCATTAAATGATTCTCTACTCTCATATTAAAATTTTCTTGCTTAACAATATAATTATCAAACTCATCTAAGCATTGCGCAGGAGGTTTTGAATACGGAATATCTTCCATAGTAAAGCGTTGAAGGGAATTTACCTCAATCATGGATGAAGGGGCTATTATCTCACATATATCTTCTATGGGAGGCAGATTCTTCACATCTTCAGATTTAATACCTTTCTCCTTGAGAGACTTCTTGGCTTCCCTTATATCTTCATCATTCAATTTAATTAAACCCCTCTTCTTCAATATCAGTGTCGGGGTTGGTTCAGGTGTAGTCCAATCATCATGATTCCGGCCTATTTTAGCCAATAATTCTTCAGCGTCGTCTGGAGTTCTTTTCCTGAAAACACAACCAGCACAACTATCCAGGTATGCCCTAGACCCAATGGTTAGTCCACTATAAAATATATCAAGTAAATCATGCTTTTCCAAATCATGGTCAGGCCGAGCTCTAATAAGAGAGCAAAATCTCGCCCAAGCCTCAGGCAATTTCTCTCCATCTTCCTGGTCAAAATTATAAATTCTCCGCAAAGCAATATGTTGAGCACTAGCGGGAAAGTATTTCCGGAAGAAAACATCAAGCAATTCTTTTGGACTTTTAATAGAATTAGGTGGCAAACTATTATACCAAGTTTTAGCGTCATTCTTTAATGAGAATGGAAAGATTTTAGCAACAAAATAAGTACGCATCTTAACATCATCAGAAAACAAGCTACTCAGAGTAGATAACTCAATCATGTGTTCAACAGCACTTTCTTTCTCAGTACCACAAAAGGGTGTTTTCTCAACAATAGCTATATGAGATAGATCAAGAGAAAAATCATAATCTTTATCCTTAATGTTTATAGGAGATGTGGCAAATTTAGGATCAGGAGACAGTTTATATCTAACAGCATGTTCTGCAAGCAACTTTTTAATTTTTCTTGCATCAGTAGTAGCATTGCATTTTTCAATAAAATCATCATTAAGCTCCACATAATCTTCATCAGGATCATCACTAGAATAATCAAGTTCAGGTGAATTAACAGGTGTAGTAGCATTAGGAGTTTCAGTATTTTCAATTTGTCTAGACCTAGCAAT
The DNA here is from genome assembly GCF_022539505.1 of Lolium rigidum. Lineage (NCBI taxonomy): Eukaryota > Viridiplantae > Streptophyta > Magnoliopsida > Poales > Poaceae > Lolium > Lolium rigidum. The sequence continues at coordinate 104,611,199 of NC_061511.1, forward strand.
TGTAGCATCTAGAAAAGATCCTAACGAACCATCATTATCAAGCACAGTAGAAGCATCATCACAATTATAAGAGGAATTTTCAGATTCAGCAGAAGTACCAGCATTTGAAGCTTGTGGTGGTGAAACAAGTTTACTTATCACAGATGGTGAATCAAGAGCTGTACCTTTTCTTGTAGTGGATGGTAATATGGCGACCTTAGTATCGCGAGGTTTACCCATGATGGAGAATTTGCAGCGAACAATATCAATCCAAGTGAACTTCCAAATAAAGCTATGCTCCCCGGCCACGGCGCCAGAAAATAGTCTTGATGACCCACAAGTATAGGGGATCGCAACGGTCTTCGAGGGAAGTAAAACCCAATTTATTGATTCGACACAAGGGGAGACAAAGAATACTTGAAAGCCTTAACAGCGGAGTTGTCAATTCAGCTGCACTGGAAACAGACTTGCTCGCAAGAGTTTATCGGTAGTAACGGTTTTATAGCGAGTAGCAGTAGTGAAATAACAGCAGCGGAGTAACGAAACAGCGAGTAGTGATTTTAGTAAACAGCAGGATTAAAATACGTAGGCACGGGGACGGATTAACGGGCGTTGCATGGATGAGAGAAACTCATGTAACAATCATAGCAGGGCATTTGCGGATAATAATAAAACGGTATCCAAGTACTAATCAATCAATAGGCATGTGTTCCAATTATAGTCGTACGTGCTCGCAATGAGAAACTTGCACAACATCTTTTGTCCTACCAGCCGGTGGCAGCCGGGCCTCAAGGGAAACTACTTGGATATTAAGGTACTCCTTTTAATAGAGTACCGGAGCAAAGCATTAACAATCCGTGAACACATGTGATCCTCACATCACTACCATTCCCTCCGGTTGTCCCGATTTCGTCACTTCGGGGCCATTGGTTCCGGACAGCGACATGTGTATACAACTTGCGGGTAAGATCATAAACAACGAATATCTTCATGAATCAATAACATGTTCAGATCTGAGATCATGGCACTCGGGCCCTAGTGACAAGCATTAAGCATAACAAGTTGCAACAATATCATAAAAGTAACATCTACGGATACTAGGCACTATGCCCTAACAATCTTATGCTATTACATGACCAATCTCATCCAATCCCTACCATCCCCTTCAGCCTACAGCGGGGGAATTACTCACAAATGGATGGGGGAAACATGGCTGGTTGATGGAGAGGCGTTGGCGGTGATGATGGCGATGATCTCCTCCAATTCCCCGTCCCGGCGGAGTGCCAGAACGGAGACTTCTGGCTCCTGAGACAGAGTTTCGCGATGTGGCAGCGTTATGGAGGGTTTCTGGCGACTTCGACTTCTCCCCCTGCGTTTTTAGGTCGAGGCCAATAAGTAGTCCGAAGGAGGGCGTCGGAGGCCGGCCGAGGGGGCCACACCATAGGGCCGCGCGGGCCCCCCTAGGCCGTGCCGCCTTATGGTGTGGGGCCCTCGGGCCTCCACTTGATTTGTCCTTCGGCTCCGTCGGTATTCGGGAAAATAGGGCCTTCGTCAAAATCCCGAGGTTTTTCCTGAAAGTTGGATTTCGCACAAAAACGAGACACCAGAATAGTTCTGCTGAAAACAGCGTTAGTCCGTGTTAGTTGCATCCAAAATACACAAATTAGAGGCAAAACAATAGCAAAAGTGTTCGGGAAAGTAGATACATTTTGGACGTATCAGGTTTTTGAAATTTCCATGTTTGAAACCCAAAACCACTTCTTCTCTTCATGCTTGACTTCATAAGACGGTGTTTAGGGTTAGGGGGTAGATACATGATTTTTCTGATTTGAATATGTCTAGACCTTGTTTATCAACTTGAATGCTTGCTACATGACATCAGAAGACTATGTGTTTGGTTTTTTTTTTTGAATTTGTTATCCCCATTTGAATCTTGGTCAAATCCTAGGTTTGACCATGATTTAAACAAGTTTAAAACATGAAAATTAAAAAGTAAGCATGGATCCTTCTTTGTCATGAAAATGAGTTAACTTGGCTTGCCTACCCTTGTTGAATCCATAGGAAACTTTGTACTAATGCAGTATAATATTCTGGTTTGAATATGTCTAGACCTTGTATATCAACTTGAATGCTTACTATATATATGACATAAGTACGGGAATGAAAATAGAAAATGAAAAAAATGAAAAACCAAAAGCATGTAGTCTCCTTAATTATATGTCATAAAAATAGTAAGCATTCAAGTTGATAAACAAGGTCTAGAGACATACTCAAACCAGAAAATTCATGTATCTAGCTACCCCTAACCCCTAAACTCTGCACGAAGAGAAGTGGTTTTGGGATTCAAACATGGATATTTCAAAAACCCTCCCAAAACCTTCATTTTGGAGTTAATAAGAAGGATCAAGGCTTACTTTTTCATTTTCATGTTTTAATCTTGTTTAAATCTTAGTCAAACCTAGGATTTGACCAAGATTCAAAAGGGCATAAAATTTCAAAAGAGAAATCCATAAAAAAAAACAAAGCACATGGTCTTCTTATGTCATACAGTAGAAGCATTCAAGTTGATAAACCAAAAGGTCTAGCTAGACATATTCAAACCATTATAATATTCTGGTTAACTTGGCTTTCCTACACCCTTGATGAATCCATACGAAACTTTGTACTAATGCAGTATAATATTCTGGTTTGAATATGTCTAGACCTTGTTTTATCAACTTGAATGCTTACTATATGACATAAGAACGGGAATAAAAATATAAAATGAAAAAAATGAAAAACCAAAAGCATGTAGTCTCCTTAATTATGTCATATAAATAGTAAGCATTCAAGTTGATAAACAAGGTCTAGACTTATTCAAACCAGAAAATTCATGAGTCTAGCTACCCCCTAACCCTAAACTCTGCACGAACAGAAGTGGTTTTGGGTTTCAAACATGGATATTTCAAAAACCCTCCCAAAACCTTCATTTTGGAGTTAATAAGAAGGATCAAGGATTACTTTTTCATTTTCATGTTTTAATCTTGTTTACATCTTGGTCAAACCTAGGTTTTGACCAAGATTCAAAAGGGCATAAAATTTCAAAAGAGAAATCCAAAAAAAACACATGGTCTTCTTATGTCATATAGTAAAAGCATTCAAGTTGATAAACCAAGGTCTAGACATATTCAAACCAGAAAAATCATGTATCTACTTTTTTGAATTTTTATGCCCAATTGAATCTTGGTCAAATCCTAGGTTTGACCAAGATTTAAACAAGTTTAATACATGAAAATGAAAAAGTAAGCCTTGATCCTTCTTATTCACTCCAAAATGAAGCTAATTTGGGGTGGGTTTCTAAAATTTCCATGTTTGAAACCCAAAACCACTTCTCTTCATATGCTTGACTTCATATGACAGAGTTTAGCGTTAGGAGGTAGATACATGATTTTTTGGTTTGAATATGTCTAGACCTTGTTTATCAACTTGAATGCGTAATATATATATGACATAAGAATACTACATGCTTTGGTTTTTCATTTTTTGATTTTTTTTGAATTTTTATGCCCATTTGAATCTTTGTCAAATAATAGGTTTGACCAACATTTAAACATGTTTAAAACATGAAAATGAAAAAGGTAAGCATCGATCCTTCTTAGTCACTCCAAAATGAAGCTTTTTGGATAGTTTTTGAAAATTCCATGTTTGAAACCCAAAATTACTTCTCTTCGTGCTTGACTTCATAAGACAGAGTTTTAGGTTAGGGGTAGATACATGATTTTTCTGGTTTGAATATGTCTAGACCTTGTTTATCAACTTAAATGCTTACTATATGACATCAGAATGGGCATAAAATTTAAAATTTTAAAAAATGAAAAACCAAAATTTAATTGGGAGGAAGGGTACATGAATTACTAGTACATGTGTGGACGCCCAAAATAATGGCAAAACATATCATGTGCGCATGCTGCATCCAATTCAAGTAGAACACATAGTACGCACCAATATTTGACCTAAATTTGAAATCAAAGAGAAGGTGGTCATAAAAAATAAAAATTGGCAAAGCAAAGCATGAAATCAAAAAATTGTGATACACTCTAGCTATGAAAAGTATCAAACAATGCAAACCAAGACGATTTTTTAGAGGAATACTAGTTCAACTTATTTAATTTTTTATTTGTAGGCCAAAATCGAACCCCGTAGTTGGATTTTTTTTTCAACTTGATCTGTAGTACTCGGCAAAACCCTAGTTTAACCTATTTAATAATAGATTCATAGTCGATTCTTTTACTTTTTTTATTATTACTATGCAGGACATGTGTGTTTGCCCGTTGAGTGAAACTCGGAGGAAGAGGAATTACACGGAAGGAGAAGAAGGGATAGCAGTCACGGGGCCCCTCTTATTTATGGTGTATATTCTTTTTCTGGTGATGTTGACTGTTGTGCAGGGTTTGTCAGTGCACAGGAGGTGCGAGCGAGCGAGCAAGTCGAACGAGGCCGAGAATGAGAGAGATTTTTTTTGTGTGTGTGAGAGGGACAACCGAAGGATCCTGAAGGACCCAGAGACTTTCCGATACGCATGCTGATGCGTCTTCTCTTGACAAAGAAGATGGCTGGGAGTTTGCGTACCTACCGCACGTGACTTATGCTCACTGAAGTGTGGGACCTCACGCATGGGCACCACACGTAAGCGACAGACCTGTTGGTGTAAAAACTCGGGTGATTATTATACTGCATTAGTACAAAGTTTCCTATGGATTCAAGGGTAGGAAAGCCAAGTTAACTCATTTTCATGACTAAGAAGGATCCAGGCTTACTTTTTCATTTTCATGTTTTAAACTTGTTTAAATCTTGGTCAAACAAAGGATTTGACAAGGATTCAAATGGGCATAAAAATTCAAAAAAGAAATCAAAAAATCAAAAACCAAAGCACATAAGCTTCTTATGTCATATAGAAAGCATTCAAGTTGATCAACGAAGTCTAGACATATTCAAACCAGAAAAATCATGTATATACCCCCTAACCCTAAACTCTGTCTTATGAAGTCAAGCATCAAGGGTTTTGGGTTTCAAACATGGAAATTTCAAAAACCTCCCAAAAGCTTCATTTTGGACTGACTAAGAAGGATCCGGGCATACTTTTTCATTTTCATGTTTTAAACTGGTTTAAATCTTGGTCAAATCTAGGATTTGACCAAGATTCAAATGGGCATAACAAATTCAAAAAAATAAAAACCAAACACATAATCTTCTGATGTCATGTAGCAAGCATTCAAGTTGATAAATAAGGTCTAGACATATTCAAACCAGAAAAAACATGTATCTACCCCCTAACCTTAAACTCTGTCTTATGACGTCAAGCACGAAGAGAAGTCGTTCTGGGTTTCAAACATGGAATTTTTTCAAAAACCCTCCCAAAAGCTTCATTTTGGAGTGAATAAGAAGGATCCAGGCTTAATTTTCATTTTCATGTTTTATACTTGTTTAAATCTTGGTCAAACCTACTAGGATTTGACCAGGATTCAAATGGGCATAAAAATACAAAAAATAAATAAAAAATGAAACCGGAAACCACTTCTCTTCTTGCTTGACTTCATTAGATAGAGTTTAGGGTTTGGGGGTATATACATGATTTTCATTGTTTAAATATGTCTAGACTTCGTTGATCAACATAAATGCTTAATTACTATATGACATATATAAGAAGCTTATGTGCTTTGGTTTTTCATTTTTTTGATTTCTTTTTTGAATTTTTATGCCCATTTGAAAATTGGTCAAATACTAGGTTTGACCAAGATTTAAACAAGTTTGAAACATGACAATGAAAAAGTAAGCCTGGATCCTTCTTAGTCACTCCAAAATGTAGCTTTTGGGAGGGTTTTGAAATTTCCATGTTTGAAACCCAAAACCACTTCTTCTCTTCATGCTTGACTTCATAAGACAGTGTTTAGGGTTAGGGGGTAGATACATGATTTTTCTGATTTGAATATGTCATCTAGTAATTAAGCATTCAATTAAGTTGATAAACAATGTCTAGACATATTCAAACCAGAAAATTTATGTATCAAGCTATCCCTAACCCCAAACTCTGTCTTATGAAGTCACACATGAAGAGAAGTACGTGGTTTTTTGGTTTCAAACATGGAAATTTCAAAAACCCTCTCAAGATCGAGCTTCATTTTGGAGTGACTACGAAGGATACATGCTTAATTTTTCATATTCATGTTTTAAACTTGTTTAAATCATGGTCAAACCTAGGATTTGACCAAGATTCAAATGGGCATAAAAATTCAAAAAAAAAACAATAAAATGAAAAACCAATGCACATAGTCATCTTATGTCATCTAGTAAGCATTCAATTAAGTTGATAAACAAGGTCTAGACATATTCAAACCAGAAAATTCTTGTATCAAGCTACCCCTATCCCCAAACTCTGTCTTATGAAGTCAAGCATGAAGAGAAGTACGCGGTTTTTTGGTTTCAAACATGGAAATTTCAAAAACCCTCTCAAGACCTTCATTTTGGAGTGACTACGAAGGATACATGCTTAATTTTTCATATTCATGTTTTAAACTTGTTTAAATCATGGTCAACCCTAGGATTTGACCAAGATTCAAATGGGCAAAATTTAAATAAAATGAAAAATCAAGGCACATAGTCTTCTTATGTCATATAGTAAGCATTCAATTAAGTTGATAAACAAGGTCTAGACATATTCAAACCAGAGAAAACATGTATCTACCCCCTAACCCTAAACTTTGTCTCATGAAGTCAAGCGCATGAAGATATGTGGTTTTTGGTTTCAAACATGGCAATTTCAAAAACCCTCCCAAGAGCTTCATTTTGAAGTGATTAATTGAGAAGCATACATGCATGCTTACTTTTTCATATTCATGTTTTAAACTTATTCAAATCTTGGTGAAACCTAGGATTTGACCAAGATTCCAATGGTATAAAAATTAAAAAAAAGGTCTTCTTATGTTATATAGTAGGCATTCAATTAAGTTGATAAATAAGGTCTAGACATATTCAAACCAGAAAAATCATGTATCTACCCCCTAACCATAAACTTTGTCTTATGAAGTCAAGCATGAAGAGAAGTGGTTTTTGGTTTCAAGCATGGAAATTTCAAAAACCTCCCCAAACTTCATTTTAGAGTAACTAAGAAGGATACAAGCTTCCCTTTTCATTTTCATGTTTTAAACTTGTTTAAATTATCTTGGTCAAATCTAGGATTTGACAAGATTCAAATGGGCAAACATATGATAATTGATAAGTGATGGAATATCATTTCTAAGTGCGGGCAAACCAGCCTTTAGCTTAACATATTACAAGGTTTCAGAAAATTGAGTGGGGGCGGCTGCCCCCCTTGGCTATAGTCTGGATCCGCCCATGCTATAGTTTGAGGCCATTTGGATGACGTCGAAATTTTTTTTTGATTAGAAATGGGGTTGTTCGAACCCCGTAGTTGGATTTTTTTGAACCTTGATTTGTAGTACTGGGCAAACCCCTAGTTTAACCTATTTAATTATAGAATCGTAGGTCGATTTTTCTACGTAAGTACCTTTTTATTATTACTCTACTATGCAGCACATATGTGTTTGCCCGTCGAGTGAAACTCGGAGGAAGAGGGATCACTCGGAAGGAGAGAAGAAGGAGGGAGAGCATTATGGTGTCTCCCTTTTTCGGGTGATGATGTTGACTGTTGTGCAGGGTTTGTCAGTGAGCAGGAGGTGCGAGCGAGCGAGCGAGTCGAGCGAGGCCGAGAATGAGAGAGATTTGTTTTTATTGTGAGAGGGACAACCGAAGGATCCTGAAGGACCCAAAGACTTCCAATACGCATCCTGATGCGTCTTCTCTTGACAAAGAAAATGGCTGGGAGTTTGCGTACGTATTGCACGTGACTTGTGCTCACTGAAGTGTGGAACCTCACGCATGGGCACCACACGTAAGTGACAGACCTGTTGGTGTAAAAACTCGGTTGATTATTATAGTGCATTAGAACAAAGTTTCCTATGGATTCAAGGGTAGGAAATCCAAGTTAACTCATTTACATGACATTATTTTTTCCATGAAGCAAAGTTAACACATCTATCAATTGGTACATTTTGGAGTGACTAAGAAGGATCCATGCTTACCTTTTCGTTTTCACGTGTTAAACTTGTTTAAATCTTGGTCAAACCTAGGATTTGACAGATATTCAAATGGGCGGATAATTAAAAAAAACAGAAAAATGAAAAACCAATGCACATACGTAGTTTTCTTATGTCATATAGTAAGCATTCAAGTTGATAAACAAGGTCTAGACATATTCAAACCATACAAATCATGTATCTACCCCTAACCCTAAACTATGTCTTATGAAGTCAAGCATGAAGAGAAGTGGTTTTGGGTTTCAAACATGGAAATTTCAAAAACCTCCCAAAAACTTCATTTGGGTGACTAAGAAGGATAAATGCTTCCCTTTTCATTTTCATGTTTTAAACTTGTTTAAATCTTGGTCAAACCTGGGATTTGACCAAGATTCAAATGGGCAACAAAAATAAAAAAAATCAGAAAAATGAAAAACCAAAGCACATAGTCTTCTTATGTCATATAGTAAGCATTAAAGTTGATAAACAAGGTCTAGACGTATTCAAACCAGACAAATCATGTATCTACCCCTAACCCTTAACTTTGTCTTATGAAGTCAAGCATGAAGAGAAGTTGTTTTGGGTTTCAAACATGGAAATTTCAAAAACCCTCCCAAGAGCTACATTTTGGAGTGACTAAGAAGGATAGATGCTTAATTTTTCATATTCATGATTTAAACTTGTTCAAATATTGGTCAAACATAGGATTTGACCAAGATTCAAATGGGCATACAAATTAAAAAAAAACAAAAAATTGAAAAACCAAGGTCTTCTTATGTCATATAGTAAGCATTCAATTAAGATGATAAACAAGGTCTAGACATATTCAAACAAGAAAAATCATGTATCTACCCCCTAACCCTAAACTTTGTTTCATGAAGTCAAGCATGAAGATATGTGGTTTTTGGTTTCGAACATGGAAATTCAAAAACCCTCCCAAGAGCTTCATTTTGAAGTGACTAAGAAGCATACATTCTTACTTTTTCATATTCATGTTTTTAACTTATTCAAATCTTGGTGGAACCAAGCATTTGACCAAGACTCAAATGGGTATAAAAATTCAAAAAAAGGTCTTCTTATGTTATATAGTAAGCATTCAATTAAGTTGATAAATAAGGTCTAGACATATTCAAACCAGGAAAATCATGTATCTACCCCCTAACCCTAAACTCTGTCTTATGAAGTCAAGCATGCATGAAGAGAAGTGGTTTTTGGTTTCAAGCATGGAAATTTCAAAAACCCTCCCAAGAGCTACATTTTGGAGTGACTAAGAAGAATAGATGCTTAATTTTTCATATTCATGTTTTAAACTTGTTTAAATCATGGTCAAACCTAGGATTTGACCAAGATTCAAATGGGCATAAAAATTAAAAAAAAAACAATAAAATGAAAAATCAATGCACATAGTCATCTTATGTCATCTAGTAAGCATTCAATTAAGTTGATAAACAAGGTCTAGACATATTCAAACCAAGCTACCCCTAACCCCAAACTCTGTCTTATGAAGACAAGCATGAAGTGAAGTACGTGGTTTTTTGGTTTCAAACATGGAAATTTCAAAAACCATCTCAAGAGCTTCATTTTGGAGTGACTACGAATGATACATTCTTAATTTTTCATATTCATGTGTTTAAACTTGTTAAAATCATGGTCAAACCTAGGATTTGACCAAGATTCAAATGGGCATAATTTAAAAAAAAATGAAAAATCAAGGCACATAGTCTTCTTATGTCATATATTAAGCATTTAATTAAGTTGATAAACAAGGTCTAGACATATTCAAACCAGAGAAATCATGTATCTACCCCCTAACCCTAAACTCTGTCTCATGAAGTCAAGCGCATGAAGATATGTGGTTTTTTGTTTCAAACATGGAAATTTCAAAAACCCGCCCAAAGAGCTTCATTTTGGAGTGACTAAGAAGGATCCATAGGAAACTATGTACTAATACAGTATAATAATCACCCGAGTTATTAGAGCAACAAGTTTGTCACTTACGTGTGGTTCCCATGCGTGAGGTCCCACACTTCAGTGAGCACAAGTCACGTACGCTAGGTAGGCAAACTCCCAGCCATCTTCTTTGTCAAGAGAGAGGCATCAACACACACACACACTCTCTCTCTCTCTCTCTCTCTCTCTCTCCATCTCTCCAATTATCCACCTCCGTTGGCTGCCGGTTTTGGCAGGTCATTTCTAGCTCAGCTCGTAGGCCATGGTGTGCAGGCTCTGTAGCCATGGCGATTTGGTCGCGCCAAGTGGTTCGTCCCCGGCTGCGACGAGGATCAATCCGGACGGTGGCTGTTAAGGACCCGATCGCATTTCTTGCTTTCAGCCAGGGGTCTACATGTAAATATTAGGGATTTAGACGTAATTTCCTGTTTATTTTGTCTCCTGCTGTAAACTGCGCTCTGATGCGTATTGGAAATCTGGGTCCTTCAGGATCGTTCGGTTGTCCCTCTAAAAAAAACATCTCTCTCATTCTCGGCCTTTCTCGCTCGCTCGCACCCCCCTGCGCACTGACAACCCTGCACAACAGTCAACATCACCAGAAAAAGGATAGACACCATAAATAAGTGGGGCCCCTTGACTGCTCTCCCTTCGTCTCCTCCCGTGTGATCCCTCTTCCTCCGACTCTCGACCTTGCGGAAAAGAAAAATGAAATGAAAGAGTTTCACTGGACGGTGCTGCCTAGTAATAATAATAATAACGTAAAAAAATCGACCTACGAATCTATTATTAAATAAGCTAAACTAGGGTTTTGCCCAGTACTACGGATCAATTTATGAAAATCCAACTACGGGGTTCGATTTTGGCCTGCTAATATAAAATTATATAATCCGAACTAGTATTCCTCTAAAAAATCATTTTGGTATGCATCGTTTGGTACTTTTGCTAGCAAGAGTGCTTACTCCCTCCGTTAGCAAATAGTCTTCGTATGTCATATAGTAAGCATTCAAGTTGATAAACAAGGTTTAGACATATTCAACCAGAAAAATCATGTATCTACCCCCTATCCCTAAACTCTGACTTATGAAGTCAAGCATGAAGAGATGTGGTTTTTTGGTTTCAAACATGGAAATTTCAAAAACCCTCTCAAGATCGAGCTTCATTTTGGAGTGACTACGAAGGATACATGCTTAATTTTTCATATTCATGTTTTAAACTTGTTTAAATCATGGTCAAACCTAGGATTTGACCAAGATTCAAATGGGCATAAAAATTCAAAATAAATGAAAAACCAAGGCACGTAGTTTTCTTATGTCATATAGTAAGCATTCAATTAAGTTGATAAACAAGGTCTAGACATATTCAAACCAGAAAAATCATGTATCTAGCTACCCCTAACCCTAAACTCTGTCTTATGAAGTCAAGCATGCATGAAGAGAAGTGGTTTTTGGTTTCAAACATGGAAATTTCAAAAACCCTACCAAGATCTACATTTTGGAGCGACTAAGAAGGATATATGCTTAATTTTTCATATTCATGTTTTAAACTTGTTTAAATCATGGTCAAACCTAGGATTTGACCAAGATTCAAATGGGCATAAAAATTCAGAAAAAACAAAAAATGGAAAATCAAGGCACATAGTCTTCTTATGTCACATAGTAAGCATTCAATTAAGTTGATAAACAAGGTATAGATATATTCAAACCAGAGAAATCATGTATCTACCCCCTAACCCTAAACTCTGTCTCATGAAGTCAAGGATGAAGATATGTGGTTTTTGGTTTCAACCATGGAAATTTCAAAAACCCTCCCAAGAGCTTCATTTTGGAGTGACTAAGAAGGATATATGCTTAATTTTTCATATTCATGTTTTCAACTTGTTTAAATCATGGTAAAACCTAGGATTTGACCAAGATTCAAATGGGCATAAAATTAAAAAAACAATAAAATGAAAAACCAATGCACATAGTCTTCTTATGTTATATATATAGTAAGCATTCAATTAAGTTGATAAACAAGGTCTAGACATATTCAAACGAGAACAATCATGTATCAAGCTACCCCTACCCCAAACTCTGTCTTATGAAGTCAAGCATGAAGAGAAGTACGTGGTTTTTTTGGTTTCAAACATGGAAATTTCAAAAACCCTCTCAAGAGCTTCATATTGGAGTGACTACGAAGGATACATGCTTAATTTTTCATATTCATGTTTTAAACTTGTTCAAATCATGGTCAACAAACCTAGGATTTGACGAAGATTCTAATGGGTATAAAAAATTAAAACCAAGGTCTGCTCATGTCATATAGTAAGCATTCAATTAAATTGATAAACAAGGTCTAGACATGTATTCAAACTAGCAGGAAAATCATGTATCTACCGCCCCTAACCCCAAACTCTGTCTTATGAAGTCAAGCATGCATGAAGAGAAGTGGTTTTTGGTTTCAAGCATGGAAATTTCAAAAACCATCCCAAGAGCTACATATTGGAGTGACTAAGAAGGATAGATGCTTAATTTTTCATATTCATGTTTTAAACTTGATTAAATCATGGTCAAACCTAGGATTTGACCAAGATTCAAATGGGCATAAAAATTCAAAAAAATGAAAAACCAATGCACATAGTCATCTTATGTCATCTAGTAATTAAGCATTCAATTAAGTTGATAAACAATGTCTAGACATATTCAAACCAGAAAATTTATGTATTAAGCTACCCCTAACCCCAAACTCCGTCTTATGAAGTCAAGCATGAAGAGAAGTACGTGGTTTTTTGGTTTCAAACATGGAAATTTCAAAAACCCTCTCAAGATCGAGCTTCATTTTGGAGTGACTACGAAGGACGATACATGCTTAATTTTTCATATTCATGTTTTAAACTTGTTTAAATCATGGTCAAACCTAGGATTTGACCAAGATTCAAATGGGCATAAAAAATCAAAAAAAAAATGAAAAACCAATGCACATAGTCATCTTATGTCATCTAGTAAGCATTCAATTAAGTTGATAAACAAGGTCTAGACATATTCAAACCAGAAAATTTATGTATCAAGCTACCCCTATCCCCAAACTCTATCTTATGAAGTCAAGCATGAAGAGAAGTACGCGGTTTTTTGGTTTCAAACATGGAAATTTCAAAAACCTCTCAAGAGCTTCATTTTGGAGTGACTACGAAGGATACATACTTAATTTTTCATATTCATGTTTTAAACTTGTTTAAATCATGGTCAAACCTAGGATTTGGCCAAGATTCAAATGGGCAAAATTTTAAAAAAATGAAAAATCAAGGCACATAGTCTTCTTATGTCATATAGTAAGCATTCAATTAAGTTGATAAACAAGGTCTAGACATATTCAAACCAGAGAAATCATGTATCTACCCCGTAACCCTAAACTCTGTCTCATGAAGTCAAGCGCATGAAGATATGTGGTCTTTGGTTTCAAACATGGAAATTTCAAAAACCCTCCCAAGAGCTTCATTTTGAAGTGATTAATTAAGAAGCATACATGCATGCTTACTTTTTCATATTCATGTTTTAAACTTATTCAGATCTTGGTGAAACCTAGGATTTGACCAAGATTCAAATGGGTATAAAAATTCAAAAAAAAACAACAAAGGTCTTCTTATGTTATATAGTAGGCATTCAATTAAGTTGATAAATAAGGTCTCGACATATTCAAACCAGAAAAATCATGTATCTACCCCCTAACCCTAAACTTTGTCTTACGAAGTCAAGCATGAAGAGAAGTGGTTTTTGGTTTCAAGCATGGAAATTTCAAAAACCTCCCCAAACTTCATTTTAGAGTGACTAAGAAGGATACAAGCTTCCCTTTTCATTTTCATGTTTTAAACTTGTTTAAATTATCTTGGTCAAATCTAGGATTTGACAAGATTCAAATGGGCAAACATATGATAATTGATAAGTGATGCAAATATCATTTCTAAGTGCGGGCAAACTAGCCTTTAGCTTAACATATTACAAGGTTTCAGAAAATTGAGTGGGGGCGGCTGCCCCCCTTGGCTATAGTCTGGATCCGCGCATGCTATAGTTTGAGGCCATTTGGATGACGTCGAAAAAATTCTTTGATTAGAAATGGGGTTGTTCGAACCCCGTAGTTGGATTTTTTCGAACCTTGATCGGTAGTACTGGGCAAAACCCTAGTTTAACCTATTTAATTATAGAATCGTAGGTCGATTTTTCTACGTAAGTACCTTTTTATCATTACTCTACTATGCAGCTGTTGGCGTCAGAAACCCACCGGCGGGCAGCGACTGGCAACACAGTAAAGCCGGGAACAACTAGGGCTGCGGCTGGCCCCAGTCCCTCAGAGCGACGGCCCGCAAAGCCTCCTGGTCACACGTCCGATGCTATTGCAAGGGCGTGCCACCTGACCTATACCTGGTCAGGAAGGTGTTGGATGATGCCTCGCTTAGTTTCCTGCAGGGCACACACGTAAACATTAAATACGAGCCTCGATCGGCTCTCAGGTTATCCTGTGAATCGGCTCAAAGAGCCGATCCACCCATGATTCGTACAAGGTGTCCGAATATATGGTGGTCCTGCTTGATCAAGATAAAGCTAATGAGATCTACGACGATTTAGGGTTTTCACCGCATAATCGGATCATCCTACTCACGATTGGGCCTCGCGCTCGCGTACGGTGATCATAAGCCGATCCTAGATAGGGCCTAAAAACCAACACGAGGTTGATCCCCGGAACATCCTTTCTAGGGCTAGCGAATTACACCCTACACGCCGCTGGATCCTCCAACCCTTTGTAGGGCCTAACTATTGCAGATATTAAACTAATCCTTGCAAAGCAAGGAGCAACCGTAACGGATCGGATCTACTAAACTATGATCAAGCGGGGTGCCGCCCCTACACCTAAGATAGGTGTAAGGGCGGCTAGATGTATAAGGGTCGCACTACGACAGCATATGATACGAAGAACAATGCTAACCCTAACACATCTAAGATAACTACGTTGCTCGCCATCAAAAAGGCTTCGAGCACGAGCAACGCATGAACAACGAGATAGGCTTGTGCTGCCTAGATCGCAAGATGCGATCTAGGCAGCATGGTGCTTACCGGAGAAACCCTCGAGACGAAGGAGTTGGCGATGCGCCGAGATTTGTTTGTGTTGAACGTTGGTTGTTGTTTATTCCATAAACCCTAGATACATATTTATAGTCCCGGGGACTTTCTAATTTAGGTGTGCACCTAACCGTGCACGGGTAAAACTCTAACTCCTAACCGACACGTAATCTAATATGGTACAGATACACGGGCAATTAGCCCAAACTTGGTACACAAGGCCGATTCACGTATTTCTTCTATACATATATCTTCAAGTCCATCTTGATCGCGGCCCACCTCTGACTCGGTCAAATTCTGGTGATAACACATGCCCCCCTGGTTTTGGAAATGACATTCAAAATCATTATGCTTTCTTTCGTCGGGTCATGTCATGGCAGAGCAGAACCGTTGCAGCATCCTTCATCATGACACTTTGTCTTCCCAACTCCACTGTAAAATTCGATTGCTTTAGCATCACTTCCTCGGAAACTGCGATGGTATTAAATCTCCACTAGGATCCCCATTATTTAACCGTGCTGATTGATCAGTCCTCTTCATCCCCTTCCTCTGTTCTAGCGGTCGGCACCAAAAAACCCTCTCCTCCTGTAGCAATGTCCTCCTCTTCCTCTTCCCCCTCAGGCCTCCCCCTCCAATCCTCGCCGAAGAGAAAGAATGAGGGCGACCTTCACTCCGGGGCGAACCCCATCTCCTCCGACAAGGAGGAGAAAGAAGGAGAAGTAGCGAAGGCCAAGGCCTCCCCCTCCGCCAAGCTCCCGCCGAAGAAGAGCTCCCGAATGTGGGCGGACAGCGAGGACGAAGATGAAGACGAAGAAGGAGAAGAGGAGGAGGAAGATGAATCTTCCTCTTCAGCTGGGTACCCGCCGACGAAACGCTTCCGCTCTTGGGCGGACAGCGAGGATGATGATGATGACGAGGAAGATGAAGCTCCGACCAAAGGCTGGGGCAGCAGCGACGAGGAGCTTCCTGGGAGCAGCGCCGACGACATTGACGACGGCGATGATGAAGACAGCGACGACTAGTAGATTAGGACTAGTAGTAGCAGTGCACTAGGCACCAGATCCCTCTTTCGAGAGCCATCGGTTCTTCCTTGTAAAGCTGCTCCTTTGAACTAATGAAAATTGTTCTCCCGATTTATCCTTCAATTAGTTCAATTTCACTCCTCCAGCTTGTCTCACCAAGGCCGATAGCAACGTATCAGACCCCTCCTCTTTTAGACGCCCATGAAGCCGGGCTCAGATATCGATTAGACCGTCAGTCAAGTACTTCTCAAATTCAGACTGTGATTTGATACTCCGCAAATCTATAGCCGATGACTGTTCATCGGCCATTTTTAAGAATCCAGTCTTCCTCCCTTTCTTGTAACAACAGGACGGTCCAAATCCTGTCAAAGACGACAACCTCCCTTTCCAGCTCCCCTCCGTAGCCTTAGCAGTCTTACTCTGCAAGCAGTTCAGCGTTTTTGGAGAGGGCCGCGATACAGGGTCAGCCGATGCAACTCCAATCGGCTCCCGAACAATAAAGCATCCACCAAATTAGCTGCCCCCCGAGCCTTAATCAAGGCGAGAACATCAGCGAGGATGCACAGATCTAACAGGAAAGGCTTTGACTTCAGGTAATCTGGTAATCCGAGACAGCCAAACTTGCCCCATCGCAAAGGGTCTCGTGTAATTGTTCTAGAGTCGATGGCGGCGGCATCGGCTTTGTGTCCTTAAGTCGACGTCTGCGCATCGGTGATGTCTACGGGAGCTTCTATTCTTGTAGACAGTGTTGGGCCTCCAAGAGCAGAGGTTTGTAGAACAGCAGCAAGTTTCCCTTAAGTGGATTACCCAAGGTTTATCGAACTCAGGGAGGAAGAGGTCAAAGATATCCCTCTCATGCAACCCTGCAACCACAAAGCAAGAAGTCTCTTGTGTCCCCAACACACCTAATAGGTGCACTAGTTCGGCGAAGAGATAGTAAAATACAGGTGGTATGAATAAGTAGTAGCAACAGCACCAGAAAAGTGCTTTGCCCAGGACGATAAACAAGCAGTAGTAACGCAGCAGTAGTAACGCAGCAGTAGTAACGCAAGAAAACAAGTAAACAAGCAGCGATAGCGATATTTAGGAACAAGGCCTAGGGATTACACTTTCACTAGTGGACACTCTCAACATTGATCACATAACAGAATAGATAAATGCATACTCTACACTTTTGTTGGATGATGAACACATTGCGTAGGATTACACGAACCCTCAATGCCGGAGTTAACAAGCTCCACAATAATGCTCATATTTTAGTAACCTTTAGTGTAAGATAGATCAATAGACTAAACCAAGTACTAGCATAGCATGCACACTGTCACCTTCATGCATATGTAGGAGGAATAGATCACATCAATATTATCATAGCAATAGTTAACTTCACAATCTACAAGAAATCATGATCATAGCATAAACCAAGTACTAACACGGTGCACGCACTGTCACCTTTGCACACATGCAGGAGGAATAAAGCTACTTTAATAACACATCACTAGAGTAGCACATAGATAAATTGTGATACAAAACATGTTGCAATCATAAAGAGATATAAATAAGCACCTCACTACGCCATTCAACATTGAGTAAGTATTCTGTGAAATATGGCCTAAGAGACCCACACGGTGCACACACTGTCACCTTTACACACGTGGGACAAGGAGTCTCCGGAGATCACATAAGTAAAACTCACTTGACTAGCATAATGACATCTAGATTACAAGCATCATCATATGAATCTCAATCATGTAAGGCAGCTCATGAGATTATTGTATTGAAGCACATAGGAGAGAGATGAACCACATAGCTACCGGTACAGCCCCGAGCCTCGATGGAGAACTACTCCCTCCTCATGGGAGCAGCAGCGGTGATGAAGATGGCGGTGGAGATGGCAGCGGTGTCGATGGAGAAGCCTTCCGGGGCACTTCCCCGCTCCGGCAGGGTGCCGAAACAGAGACTCCTGTCCCCCGGATCTTGGCTTCGCGATGGCGGCGGCTCCGGAAGGTTTCGTGGTTTTCGTCGAACGCCCCGAGGTTTTTAGGTCGGGGGCTTTATATAGGCGGAGAGGCGGCGCAGGAGGGCTTCCGGGGGGCCCACACCCTAGGGGCGCGCCCCTTGGCCGCGCCGGGGTGTGGTGTGGTGGCCCCGCCCCCTTCTCTCGGCGGTTCTCGTGTGTTCTGGATGCTTCCGGGTAAAATAGGAACCCGGGCGTTGATTTCGCCCGATTCCGAGAATATTTCGTTACTAGGATTTCTGAAACCAAAAACAGCGAAAAACGAGAACCGGCACTTCGGCATCTTGTTAATAGGTTAGTTCCGTAAAATGCACGAATATGACATAAAGTGTGCATATAACATGTAGATAACACCAATAATGTGGCATGGAACACAAGAAATTATCGATACGTTGGAGACGTATCGGCATCCCCAAGCTTAGTTCCGCTCGTCCCGAGCAGGTAAAACGATAACAAAGATAATTTCCGGAGTGACATGCCATCATAATCTTGATCATACTATTTGTAAAGCATATGTAGTGAATGCAGCGATCAAAACAATGTGTATGACATGAGTAAACAAGTGAATCATAAAGCAAAGACTTTTCATGAATAGCACTTCAAGACAAGCATCAATAAGTCTTGCATAAGAGTTAACTCATAAAGCAATAATTCAAAGTAAAGGTATTGAAGCAACACAAAAGAAGATTAAGTTTCAGCGGTTGCTTTCAACTTGTAACATGTATATCTCATGGATATTGTCAACATAGAGTAATATAATAAGTGCAATAAGCAAGTATGTAGGAATCAATGCACAGTTCACACAAGTGTTTGCTTCTTGAGGTGGATAGAAATAGGTGAACTGACTCAACATTGAAAGTAAAAGAATGGTCCTCATAGAGGAAAAGCATCGATTGCTATATTTGTGCTAGAGCTTTGATTTTGAAAACATGAAACAATTTTGTCAACGGTAGTAATAAAGCATATGCATCATGTAAATTATATCTTATAAGTTGCAAGCCTCATGCATAGTGTACCAATAGTGCCCGCACCTTGTCCTAATTAGCTTGGACTACCCGGATTATCACCGCAATACATATGCTTTAACCAAGTTTCACAAAGGGGTACCTCTATGCCGCCCGTACAAAGGTCTAAGGAGAAAGCTCGCATTTGGATTTCTCGCTTTTGATTATTCTCAACTTAGACATCCATACCGGGACAACATAGACAACAGATAATGGACTCCTCTTTTAATGCTTTAAGCATTTGACAACAATTAATTCTTTTCTCATTAGAGATTTGAGGATATTTGTCCAAAACTGAAACTTCCACCATGAATCATGGCTTTAGTTAGCGGCCCAATGTTCTTCTCTCACAATATGCATGCTCAAACCATTCAACTCAGTGTAGATCGCCCTTACTTCGGACAAGACGAACATGCATAGCAACTCACATGAAATTCAACAATGAGTTGATGGCGTTCCCCAGTAAACATGGTTATCGCACAACAAGCAACTTAATAAGAGATAAAGTGCATAATTACATATTCAATACCACAATAGTTTTTAAAGCTATTTGTCCCATGAGCTATATACTGCAAAGGTGAATGATGGAATTTTAAAGGTAGCACTCAAGCAATTTACTTTGGAATGGCGGGAAAATACCATGTAGTATAGGTAGGTATGGTGGACACAAATGGCATAGTGGTTGGCTCAAGTATTTTGGATGCATGAGAAGTATTCCCTCTCGATACAAGGTTTAGGCTAGCAAGGCTTATTTGAAACAAACACAAGGATGAACCGGTGCAGCAAAACTCACATAAAAGACATATTGAAAACATTATAAGACTCTACACCGTCTTCCTTGTTGTTCAAAACTCAATACTAGAAATTATCTAGACTTTAGAGAGACCAATTATGCAAACCAAATTTTAGCATGCTCTATGTATTCTTCACTAATAGGTGCAAAGTATATGATGCAAGAGCTTAAACATGAGCACAACAATTGCCAAGTATCAAATTATCCAAGACATTATAGCAATTACTACATGTATCATTTTCCAAATCCAACCATATAACAATTTAACGAAGAGGAAACTTCGCCATGAATATTATGAGCTAAGAACACATGTGTTCATACGAACCAGCGGAGCGTGTCTCTCTCCCACACAAGCATGATGTAATCCAATTTATTCAAACACAAACAAAAATAGAAACAAACAAACAGACGCTCCAAGTAAAGCACATAAGATGTGACCGAATAAAAATATAGTTTCAAGAGAAGGAACCTGATAATTTATCGATGAAGAAGGGGATGCCTTGGGCATCCCCAAGCTTAGACGCTTGAGTCTTCTTGAAATATGCAGGGGTGAACCACCGGGGCATCCCCAAGCTTAGAGCTTTCACTCTTCTTGATCATAGTATATCATCCTCCTCTCTTGACCCTTGAAAACTTCCTCCACACCAAACTCGAAACAACTCATTAGAGGGTTAGTGGACAATAAAAATTAACATGTTCAGAGGTGACACAATCATTCTTAACACTTCTGGACATTGCATAAAGCTACTGGACATTAATGGAACAAAGAAATTCATCCAACATAGCAAAAGAGGCAATGCGAAATAAAAGGCAGAATCTGTCAAAACAGAACAGTCCGTAAAGATGGATTTTATTAGGCCACCAGACTTGCTCAAACGAAAATGCTCAAACTGAATGAAAGTTGCGTACATATCTGAGGATCACTCACGTAAATTGGCATAATTTTCTGAGTTACCTACAGAGAATTAGACCCAGATTCGTGACAGCAAAGAAATCTGTTTCTGCGCAGTAATCCAAATCTAGTACTTACTTTACTATCAAAGACTTTACTTGGCACAACAAAACACAAAACTAAGATAAGGAGAGGTTGCTACAGTAGTAAACAACTTCCAAGACACAAATATAAAACAAAGTACTGTAGCAAAATAACACATGGGTTATCTCCCAAGAAGTTCTTTCTTTTTAGCCGTTAAGATGGGCTCAACAGTTTTAATGATGCACTCGCAAGAAATAGTATTTGAAGCAAAAGAGAGCATCAAGAGGCAAATTTGAAACAAATTTAAGTCTAACATGCTTCCTATGCAAGGGAATCTTGTAAATAAACAAGTTCATGAAGAGCAAAGTAACAAGCATAGGAAGATAAAACAAGTGTAGCTTGAAAAATTTCAGCACATAGAGAGGTGTTTTAGTAACATGAAAATTTCTACAACCATATTTTCCTCTCTCATAATAACTTTCAGTAGCATCATGAGCAAACTCAACAATATAACTATCACATAAAGCATTCTTATCATGAGTCTCATGCATAAAATTATTACTCTCCACATAAGCATAATCAATTTTATTAGTTGTAGTGGGAGCAAATTCAACAAAGTAGCTATCATTATTATTCTCATCAAGTGTAGGAGGCATAGTATAATCACAACAAAATTTACTCTCCATAGTAGGTGGCACAAGACCACTATCATTATCATCATCGAAATAGGAGGCAAAGTATCATCAAAGAAAATTTTCTCCTCAATGCTTGGGGGACTAAAAATATCATGCAAACCAGCTTCCCCAAGCTTAGAACTTTCTATATCATTATCAACAATGGTGTTCAAAGTGTTCATACTAATATTACTACCAGCATGCAAACAAGATTTCATAGGTTTTTTAATTTTCGCATCAAACAATCCATGTTTTAAATCAGGAAATAGAATAAGAAGCTCACTCTTGTACATTATGCCAAACTAGTGTAAACAAGAAACAACAAGATGCAATTGCAGGATCTAAAGGAAATAGCTTTGAGCACACACACAACGGCGCCGTAAAAATACTTTACCCGAGACCGTAGTATGAGAGCCTTTTACCTTTCCTCCCCGGCAACGGCGCCGTAAAAGTGCTTGATGTCTACGGGAGCTTCTATTCTTGTAGACAGTGTTGGGCCTCCAAGAGCAGAGGTTTGTAGAACAGCAAGCAAGTTTCCCTTAAGTGGATTACCCAAGGTTTATCGAACTCGGGGAGGAAGAGGTCAAAGATATCCCTCTCATGCAACCCCGCAACCACAAAGCAAGAAGTCTCTTGTGTCCCCAACACACCTAATAGGTGCACTAGTTCGGCGAAGAGATAGTAAAATACAGGTGGTATGAATAAGTAGTAGCAACGGCACCGTAAAAGTGCTTTGCCCAGGACGATAAACAAGCAGTAGTAACGCAGCAGTAGTAACGCAGCAGTAGTAACGCAAAGAAACAAGTAAACAAGCAGCGATAGCGATATTTAGGAACAAGGCCTAGGGATTACACTTTCACTAGTGGACACTCTCAACATTGATCACATAACAGAATAGATAAATGCATACTCTACACTTTTGTTGGATGATGAACACATTGCGTAGGATTACACGAACCCTCAATGCCGGAGTTAACAAGCTCCACAATAATGCTCATATTTTAGTAACCTTTAGTGTAAGATAGATCAATAGACTAAACCAAGTACTAGCATAGCATGCACACTCGTCACCTTCATGCATATGTAGGAGGAATAGATCACATCAATATTATCATAGCAATAGTTAACTTCGCAATCTACAAGAGATCATGATCATAGCATAAACCAAGTACTAACACGGTGCACGCATCGTCACCTTTGCACACATGCAGGAGGAATAAAGCTACTTTAATAACACATCACTAGAGTAGCACATAGATAAATTGTGATACAAAACATGTTGCAATCATAAAGAGATATAAATAAGCACCTCACTACGCCATTCAACATTGAGTAAGTATTCTCGTGAAATATGGCCTAAGAGACCCACACGGTGCACACACTCGTCACCTTTACACACGTGGGACAAGGAGTCTCCGGAGATCACATAAGTAAAACTCACTTGACTAGCATAATGACATCTAGATTACAAGCATCATCATATGAATCTCAATCATGTAAGGCAGCTCATGAGATTATTGTATTGAAGCACATAGGAGAGAGATGAACCACATAGCTACCGGTACAGCCCCGAGCCTCGATGGAGAACTACTCCCTCCTCATGGGAGCAAGCAGCGGTGATGAAGATGGCGGTGGAGATGGCAGCGGTGTCGATGGAGAAGCCTTCCGGGGCACTTCCCCGCTCCGGCAGGGTGCCGGAACAGAGACTCCTGTCCCCGCGATCTTGGCTTCGCGATGGCGGCGGCTCCGGAAGGTTTTCGTGGTTTTCGTCGAACGCCCCGAGGTTTTTAGGTCGGGGGCTTTATATAGGCGGAGAGGCGGCGCAGGAGGGCTTCTGGGGGGCCCACACCCTAGGGGGGCGCCCCCTTGGCCGCGCCGGGGTGTGGTGTGGTGGCCCTGCCCCCCTTCTCTGGCGGTTCTCGTGTGTTCTGGATGCTTCCGGGTAAAATAGGAACCTGGGCGTTGATTTCGTCCGATTCCGAGAATATTTCGTTACTAGGATTTCGAAACCAAAAACAGCAGAAAACGAGAACTGGCACTTCGGCATCTTGTTAATAGGTTAGTTCCAGAAAATGCACGAATATGACATAAAGTGTGCATATAACATGTAGATAACACCAATAATGTGGCATGGAACACAAGAAATTATCGATACGTTGGAGACGTATCAATCGGCTGTACCTTGCGAGAAACTGCGTGAAATTTTTTTTTTACAGGCCGATTTTTCTATCGGCCCCCGATGTTTTGCTGCACATGCACATGTTCATCTGATCAGGTGCCCCCCGAGCCGATTCTGCCAGGTAACTACTGAAATCGGCTCTGTGATGAACCATGGTATTTTATGCGAACGTCGGGTTGATTAGGACCAGTGTGGACTTCTTCTAGCTTATTAGCCGACGTAACCCTATTGCCCATTGCGCTGAATCCAGGCATAATAGATGGTGAGGATAATTTTGGCCACGTTGAATCGTCACAAGCACAGCCATGTTTGATGAAGTA
>NC_061511.1:104635410-104651014 GCF_022539505.1 Lolium rigidum
TGCCTAGATCGCAAGATGCGATCTAGGCAGCATGATGCTTACCGGTAGAAACCCTCGAGACGAAGGAGTTGGCGATGCGCCGAGATTTGTTTGTGGTTGAACGTTGGTTGTTGTTTATTCCATAAACCCTAGATACATATTTATAGTCCAAGTGGACTTTCTAATGTGGGCGTGCACTAAACCGTGCACGAGATAAACTCTAACTTTTAATCTAGATACAATCTACTATAATTAAAGATACACGGGCAACCTAGCCCAAATTCTCCGTGCAAGGCCGCTTCATAGATCTTCCACGTGTAATCTTCCAAGCCCATCTTGATCGCGGCCCACCTCCTGATTTAGCCAAAATCTGGTGATAACACATGAATATGAAAAGGTAAGCATGTATCCTTCGTAGTCACTCCAAAATGAAGCTCTTGGGAGGGTTTTTGAATTTCCATGTTCGAAACCAAAAACCACATATCTTCATGCTTGACTTCATGAAACAGAGTTTAGGGTTAGGGGGTAGATACATGATTTTTCTTGTTTGAATATGTCTAGACCTTGTTTATCATCTTAATTTAATGCTTACTATATGACAGAAGAAGACCTTGGTTTTTTAATTTTTTTGATTTTTTTAATTTGTATGCCCATTTGAATCTTGGTCAAATCCTATGTTTGACCAAGATTTGAACGAGTTTAAATCATGAATATGAAAAATTAAGCATCTATCCTTCTTAGTCACTCCAAAATGTAGCTCTTGGGAGGGTTTTTGAAATTTCCATGTTTGAAAGCCAAAACAACTTCTCTTCATGATTGACTTCATAAGACAGAGTTTAGGGTTAGGGGTAGATACATGATTTGTCTGGTTTGAATACGTCTAGACCTTGTTTATCAACTTTAATGCTTACTATATGACATAAGAAGACTATGTGCTTTGGTTTTTCATTTTTCTGATTTTTTTTATTTTTGATGCCCATTTGAATCTTGGTCAAATCCTAGGTTTGACCAAGATTTAAACAAGTTTAAAACATGAAAATGAAAAGGGAAGCATTTATCCTTCTTAGTCACTCTAAATGAAGTTTTTGGGAGGTTTTTGAATTTTCCATGTTTGAAACCCAAAACCACTTCTCTTCATGCTTGACTTCATAAGACATAGTTTAGGGTTAGGGGTAGATACATGATTTGTATGGTTTGAATATGTCTAGACCTTGTTTATCAACTTGAATGCTTACTATATGACATAAGAAAACTACGTATGTGCTTTGGTTTTTCATTTTTCTGTTTTTTTTTGAATTTTCCGCCCATTTGAATCTCTGTCAAATCCTAGGTTTGACCAAGATTTAAACAAGTTTAACACGTGAAAACGAAAAGGTAAGCATGGATCCTTCTTAGTCACTCCAAAATGTACCAATTGATAGATGTGTTAACTTTGCTTCATGGAAAAAATAATGTCATGTAAATGAGTTAACTTGGATTTCCTACCCTTGAATCCATAGGAAACTTTGTTCTAATGCACTATAATAATCAACCGAGTTTTTACACCAACAGGTCTGTCACTTACGTGTGGTGCCCATGCGTGAGGTCCTACACTTCAGTGAGCACAAGTCACGTGCAATAGGTACGCAAACTCCCAGCCATTTTCTTTGTCAAGAGAAGACGCATCAGGATGCGTATTGGAAGTCTCTGGGTCCTTCAGGATCCTTCGGTTGTCCCTCTCACAAAAAAAACAAATCTCTCTCATTCTCGGCCTCGCTCGACTTGCTCGCTCGCTCGCACCTCCTGCTCACTGACAAACCCTGCACAACAGGCAACATCATCACCCGAAAAAGGGGAGACACCATAATGCTCTCCCTTCTTCTTCTCTCCTTCCGAGTGATCCCTCTTCCTCCGAGTTTCACTCGACGGGCAAACACATATGTGCTGCATAGTAGAGTAATAATAAAAAGGTACTTACGTAGAAAAATCGACCTACGATTCTATAATTAAATAGGTTAAACTAGGGTTTTGCCCAGTACTACAGATCAAGGTTCAAAAAAATCCAACTACGGGGTTCGAACAACCCCATTTCTAATTAAAGAATTTTTTCGACGTCATCCAAATGGCCTCAAACTATAGCATGGGCAGATCCAGACTATAGCCAAGGGGGGCAGCCGCCCCCACTCAATTTTCTGAAACCTTGTAATATGTTAAGCTAAAGGCTGGTTTGCCCACACTTAGAAATGATATTTGCATCACTTATAAATTATAATATGTTTGCCCATTTGAATCTTGTCAAATCCTAGATTTGACCAAGATAATTTAAACAAGTTTAAAACATGAAAATGAAAAGGGAAGCTTGTATCCTTCTTAGTCACTCTAAAATGAAGTTTGGGGAGGTTTTTGAAATTTCCATGCTTGAAACCAAAAACCACTTCTCTTCATGCTTGACTTCGTAAGACAAAGTTTAGGGTTTGGGGGGTAGATACATGATTTTTCTGGTTTGAATATGTCTAGACCTTATTTATCAACTTAATTTAATGCCTACTATATAACATAAGAAGACCTTTTTTGTTTTTTTTGAATTTTTATACCCATTTGAATCTTGGTCAAATCCTAGGTTTCCCCAAGATTTGAATAAGTTTAAAACATGAATATGAAAAAGTAAGCATGCATGTATGCTTCTTAATTAATCACTTCAAAATGAAGCTCTTGGGAGGGTTTTTGAAATTTCCATGTTTGAAACCAAAAACCACATATCTTCATGCGCTTGACTTCATGAGACAGAGTTTAGGGTTAGGGGGTAGATACATGATTTCTCTGGTTTGAATATGTCTAGACCTTGTTTATCAACTTAATTGAATGCTTACTATATGACATAAGAAGACTATGTGCCTTCATTTTACAATTTTTTTTAAAATTTTGCCCATTTGAATCTTGGTCAAATCCTAGGATTGACCATGATTTAAACAAGTTTAAAACATGAATATGAAAAATTAAGCATGTATCCTTCGTAGTCACTCCAAAATGAAGCTCTTGAGAGGGTTTTTGAAATTTCCATGTTTGAAACCAAAAAACCGCGTACTTATCTTCATGCTTGACTTCATAAGACAGAGTTTGGGGATAGGGGTAGCTTGATACATGAATTTTCTGGTTTGAATATGTCTAGACCTTGTTTATCAACTTAATTGAATGCTTACTAGATGACATAAGATGACTATGTGCATTGGTTTTTCATTTTATTGTTTTTTTTGAATTTTTATGCCCATTTGAATCTTGGTCAAATCCTAGGTTTGACCATGATTTAAACAAGTTTAAAACATGAATATGAAAAATTAAGCATGTATCCTTCGTAGTCACTCCAAAATGAAGCTCGATCTTGAGAGGGTTTTTGAAATTTCCATGTTTGAAACCAAAAAACCACGTACTTCTCTTCATGCTTGACTTCATAAGACATAGTTTGGGGTTAGGGGTAGCTTGATACATAAATTTTCTGGTTTGAATATGTCTAGACATTCTTTATCAACTTAATTGAATGCTTAATTACTAGATGACATATTCAAATCAGAAAAATCATGTATCTACCCCCTAACCCTAAACACTGTCTTATGAAGTCAAGCATGAAGAGAAGAAGTGGTTTTGGGTTTCAAACATGGAAATTTCAAAAACCCTCCGAAAAGCTTCATTTTGGAGTGACTAAGAAGGATCCAGGCTTACTTTTTCATTGTCATGTTTCAAACTTGTTTAAATCTTGGTCAAACCTAATATTTGACCAATATTCAAATGGGCATAAAAATTCAAAAAAGAAATCAAAAAAATGAAAAACCAAAGCACATAAGCTTCTTATATATGTCATATAGTAATTAAGCATTCATGTTGATCAACGAAGTCTAGACATATTTAAACAATAAAAATAATGTATATACCCCCAAACCCTAAACTCTGTCTAATGAAGTCAAGCACGAAGAGAAGTGGTTTTCGGTTTCATTTATTATTTCTTTTTTGAATTTTTATGCCCATTTGAATCCTGGTCAAATCCTAGCAGGTTTGACCAAGATTTAAACAAGTATAAAACATGAAAATGAAAAGTAAGCCTGGATCCTTCTTATTCACTCCAAAATGAAGCTTTTGGGAGGGTTTTTGAAATTTCCATGTTTGAAACCCAGAACGACTTCTCTTCGTGCTTGACGTCATAAGACAGAGTTTAAGGTTAGGGGGTAGATACATGATTTTTCTGGTTTGAATATGTCTAGACCTTGTTTATCAACTTGAATGCTTGCTACATGACATCAGAAGACTATGTGTTTGGTTTTTTTTTTGAATTTGTTATGCCCATTTGAATCTTGGTCAAATCCTAGGTTTGACCAAGATTTAAACCAGTTTAAAACATGAAAATGAAAAAGTAAGCCTGGATCCTTCTTAGTTTGAAACCCAAAGCCCTTGATGCTTGACTTCATAAGACAGAGTTTAGGGTTAGGGGGTATATACATGATTTTTCTTGTTTGAATATGTCTAGACTTCGTTGATCAACTTGAATGCTTACTATATGACATAAGAAGACTATGTGCCTTGTTCTTCATTTTTTAATTTTTTTGCCCATTTGAATCTTGGCCAAATCCTAGGTTTGACCATGATTTAAACAAGTTTAAAACATGAATATGAAAAATTAAGCATGTATCCTTCGTAGTCACTCCAAAATGAAGCTCTTGAGAGGGTTTTTCAAATTTCAATGTTTGAAACCAAAAAACCGCGTACTTCTCTTCATGCTTGACTTCATAAGACAGAGTTTGGGGATAGGGGTAGCTTGATACATGAATTTTCTGGTTTGAATATGTCTAGACCTTGTTTATCAATTTAATTGAATGCTTACTAGATGACATAAGATGACTATGTGTATTGGTTTTTCATTTTTTTTTGAATTTTTATGCCCATTTGAATCTTGGTCAAATCCTAGGTTTGACCATGATTTAAACAAGATTAAAACATGAATATGAAAAATTAAGCATGTATCCTTCGTAGTCACTCCAAAATGAAGCTTGATCTTGAGAGGGTTTTTGAAATTTCCATGTTTGAAACCAAAAAACCACGTACTTCTCTTCATGCTTGACTTCATAAGACAGAGTTTGGGGTTAGGGGTAGCTTAATACATAAATTTTCTGGTTTGAATATGTCTAGACATTTTTTATCAACTTAATTGAATGCTTAATTACTAGATGACATAAGATGACTATGTGCATTGGTTTTTCAATATTTTTGAATTTTTATGCCCATTTGAATCTTGGTCAAATCCTAGGTTTGACCATGATTTAATCAAGTTTAAAACATGAATATGAAAAATTAAGCATCTATCCTTCTTAGTCACTCCAATATGTAGCTCTTGGGAGGGTTTTTGAAATTTCCATGCTTGAAACCAAAAACCACTTCTCTTCATGCATGCTTGACTTCATAAGACAGAGTTTGGGGTTAGGGGCGGTAGATACATGATTTTCCTGCTAGTTTGAATATATGTCTAGACCTTGTTTATCAATTTAATTGAATGCTTACTATATGACATGAGGAGACCTTGGTTTTAATTTTTTTATACCCATTTGAATCTTCGTCAAATCCTAGGTTTGTTGACCAAGATTTGAACAAGTTTAAAACATGAATATGAAAAAGTAGTCACTCCAAAATGAAGCTCGATCTTGAGAGGTTTTTTGAAATTTCCATGTTTGAAACCAAAAAACCACATCTCTTCATGCTTGACTTCATAAGTCAGAGTTTAGGGATAGGGGGTAGATACATGATTTTTCTGGTTGAATATGTCTAAACCTTGTTTATCAAATTTAATGCTTACTATATGACATACGAAGACTATTTGCTAATGGAGGGAGTAAGCACTCTTGCTATCAAAAGTACCAAACGATGCATACCAAAATGATTTTTTAGAGGAATACTAGTTCGGATTATATAATTTTATATTAGCAGGCCAAAATCGAACCCCGTAGTTGGATTTTCAGAAATTGATCCGTAGTACTGGGCAAAACCCTAGTTTAGCTTATTTAATAATAGATTCGTAGGTCGATTTTTTTACGTTATTATTATTATTACTAGGCAGCACCGTCCAGTGAAACTCTTTCATTTCATTTTTCTTTTCCGCAAGGTCGGGAGTCGGAGGAAGAGGGATCACACGGGAGGAGACGAAGGGAGAGCAGTCACGGGGCCCCACTTATTTATGGTGTCTATCCTTTTTCTGGTGATGTTGACTGTTGTGCAGGGTTGTCAGTGCGCAGGGGGTGCGAGTGAGCGAGAAAGGCCGAGAATGAGAGAGATGTTTTTTTTAGAGGGACAACCTAACGATCCTGAAGGACCCAGATTTCCAATACGCATCAGAGCGCAGTTTACAGCAGGAGACAAAATAAACATGAAATTACGTCTAAATCCCTAAGATTTACATGGTAGACCCCAGGCTGAAAGCAAGAAATGCGATCGGGTCCTTAACAGCCACCGTCCGGATTGATCCTCGTCGCGGCCGGGGACGAACCACTTGGCGCGACCAAATCGCCATGGCTACAGAGCCTGCACACCATGGCCTACGAGCTGAGCTAGAAACGACCTGCCAAAACCGGCAGCCAACGGAGGTGGATAATTGGAGAGATGGAGAGAGAGAGAGTGTGTGTGTGTGTGTGTTGATGCCTCTCTCTTGAGAAAGAAGATGGCTGGGAGTTTGCCTACCTAGCGTACGTGACTTGTGCTCACTGAAGTGTGGGACCTCACGCATGGGAACCACACGTAAGTGACAGACTTGTTGCTCTAATAACTCGGGTGATTATTATACTGTATTAGTACATAGTTTCCTATGGATCCTTCTTGGTCACTCCAAAATGAAGCTCTTTGGGCGGGTTTTTGAAATTTCCATGTTTGAAATCAAAAACCACATATCTTCATGCGTTTGACTTCATGAGACAGAGTTTAGGGTTAGGGGGTAGATACATGATTTCTCTGGTTTGAATATGTCTAGACCTTGTTTATCAACTTAATTGAATGGTTACTATATGACATAAGAAGACTATGTGCCTTGATTTTTCATTATTTTAAATTATGCCCATTTGAATCTTGGTCAAATCCTAGGTTTGACCATGATTTAAACAAGTTTAAACACATGAATATGAAAAATTAAGCATGTATCCTTCGTAGTCACTCCAAAATGAAGCTCTTGAGAGGGTTTTTGAAATTTCCATGTTTGAAACCAAAAAACCACGTACTTCACTTCATGCTTGTCTTCATAAGACACAGTTTGGTGTTAGGGGTAGCTTGTTGATACATGATTTTTCTGGTTTGAATATGTCTAGACCTTGTTTATCAACTTAATTGAATTCTTACTAGATGACATAAGATGACTATGTGCATTGATTTTTCATTTTATTGTTTTTTTATGAATTTTTATGCCCATTTGAATCTTGGTCAAATCCTAGGTTTGACCATGATTTAAACAAGTTTAAAACATGAATATGAAAAATTAAGCATCTATCCTTCTTAGTCACTCCAAAATGTAGCTCTTGGGAGGGTTTTTGAAATTTCCATGCTTGAAACCAAAAACCACTTCTCTTCATGCATGCTTGACTTCATAAGACAGAGTTTAGGGTTAGGGGGTAGATACATGATTTTCCTGGTTTGAATATGTCTAGACCTTGTTTAGCAACTTAATTGAATGCTTACTATATAACATAAGAAGACCTTTTTTTGAATTTTTATACCCATTTGAATCTTGGTCAAATCCTTGGTTCCACCAAGATTTGAATAAGTTAAAAACATGAATATGAAAAATTAAGCATGTATGCTTCTTAGTCACTTCAAAATGAAGCTCTTGGGAGGGTTTTTGAATTTCCATGTTCGAAACCAAAAACCACATATCTTCATGCTTGACTTCATGAAACAAAGTTTAGGGTTAGGGGTAGATACATGATTTTTCTTGTTTGAATATGTCTAGACCTTGTTTATCATCTTAATTGAATGCTTACTATATGACATAAGAAGACCTTGGTTTTTCAATTTTTTGATTTTTTTTTAATTTGTATGCCCATTTGAATCTTGGTAAAATCCTATGTTTGACCAAGATTTGAACAAGTTTAAATCATGAATATGAAAAATTAGAGGTTTTTGAAATTTCCATCTTTGAAACCCAAAACCACTTCTCTTCATGCTTGACTTCATAAGACATAGTTTAGGGTTAGGGGTAGATACATGATTTGTATGGTTTGAATATGTCTAGACCTTGTTTATCAACTTGAATGCTTACTATATGACATAAGAAAACTACGTATGTGCTTTGGTTTTTCATTTTTTTGTTTTTTTTGAATTTTCCGCCCATTTGAATCTCTGTCAAATCCTAGGTTTGACCAAGATTTAAACAAGTTTAACACGTGAAAACGAAAAGGTAAGCATGGATCCTTCTTAGTCACTCCAAAATGTTCCAATTGATAGATGTGTTAACTTTGCTTCATGGAAAAAATAATGTCATGTAAATGAGTTAACTTGGATTTCCTACCCTTGAATCCATAGGAAACTTTGTTCTAATGCACTATAATAATCAACCGAGTTTTTACACCAACAGGTCTGTCACTTACGTGTGGTGCCCATGCGTGAGGTCCCACACTTCAGTGAGCACAAGTCACGTGCAATAGGTACGCAAACTCCCAACCATTTCCTTTGTCAAGAGAAGACGCATCAGGATGCGTATTGGAAGTCTCTGAGTCCTTCAGGATCCTTCGGTTGTCCCTCTCACAAAAAAAACAAATCTCTCTCATTCTCGGCCTCGCTCGCTCACTCGCTCACACCTCCTGCTCACTGACAAACCCTGCACAACAGTCAACATCATCACCCGAAAAAGGGGAGACACCATAATGCTCTCCCTCCTTCTTCTCTCCTTCCGAGTGATCCCTCTTCCTCCGAGTTTCACTCGACGGGCAAACACATATGTGCTGCTGTTATCACCAGAATTTGACCGAGTCAGAGGTGGGCCGCGATCAAGATGGACTTGAAGATATATGTATAGAAGAAATACGTGAATCGGCCTTGTGTACCAAGTTTGGGCTAATTGCCCGTGTATCTGTACCATATTAGATTACGTGTCGGTTAGGAGTTAGAGTTTTACCCGTGCACGGTTAGGTGCACACCTAAATTAGAAAGTCCCCGGGACTATAAATATGTATCTAGGGTTTATGGAATAAACAACAACCAACGTTCAACACAAACAAATCTCGGCGCATCGCCAACTCCTTCGTCTCGAGGGTTTCTCCGGTAAGCACCATGCTCGCCTAGATCGCATCTTGCGATCTAGGCAGCACAAGCCTATCTCGTTGTTCATGCGTTGCTCGTGCCGAAGCCTTTTTGATGGCGAGCAACGTAGTTATCTTAGATGTGTTAGGGTTAGCATTGTTCTTCGTATCATATGCTCGTCGTAGTGCGACCCTTATACATCTAGCCGCCCTTACACCTATCTTAGGTGTAGGGGCGGCACCCCGCTTGATCATAGTTTAGTAGATCCGATCCGTTACGGTTGCTCCTTGCTTTGCAAGGATTAGTTTAATATCCGCAATAGTTAGGCCCTACAAAGGGTTGGAGGATCCAGCGGCGTGTAGGGTGTAATTCGCTAGCCCTAGAAAGGATGTTCCGGGGATCAACCTCGTGTTGGTTTTTAGGCCCTATCTAGGATCGGCTTATGATCACCGTACGCGAGCGCGAGGCCCAATCGTGAGTAGGATGATCCGATTATGCGGTGAAAACCCTAAATCGTCGTAGATCTCATTAGCTTTATCTTGATCAAGCAGGACCACCATATATTCGGACACCTTGTACGAATCATGGGTGGATCGGCTCTTTGAGCTGATTCACAGGATAACCTGAGAGCCGATCGAGGCTCGTATTTAATGTTTACGTGTGTGACCTGCAGGAAACTAAGCGAGGCATCATCCAACACCTTCCTGACCAGGTATAGGTCAGGTGGCACGCCCTTGCGATAGCATCGGACGTGTGACCAGGAGGCTTTGCGGGCCGTCGCTCTGAGGGACTGGGGCCAGCCGCAACCCTAGTTGTTCCCGGCTCTATTGTGTTGCCAGTCGCTGCCCGCCGGTTGGTTTCTGACGCCAACACATTCTGGCACGCCCGGTGGGACAACCTTCGACATCCACCACATCGCCGTCTACATCCGAGATGGCGGAAAGCACTCCGGTCAAGTACGAGGATCCGCCCGACGAGCTCAAGAAGAAGCATGACGAGATCAAGGCAGCCCTCGAAGCCGAACTCATCGGCTCTTTCCACGGAACCCGTTCCCATGGCGTCAGGTGGAAGGGGTTCTCACTCGAAGGCGCACTCGATGGAGTGGACCTGTCCGCCCCGTCGGAAGAACGCACCGGGTCGCTGCGTCGGGAGATCAACTACATGGTGGCTCATTCGCTGCACCGCCACTCGAGAGCCTGGTGAACACTTTGGAGCGTGTCGCTCCGCGCGTGATCCAGGAAATCATGAGCCATCGGTATTCTCCGTCGGGACCAGCTCTAGGGACTTACAAAGGAGAGATGCCACTCCGAGTCCCATCCACCGCTGCCGTTCGCATGGGCAGCACCGGAAGTGCCGAACTCATCGGCATACGTCGTCTACAAAATTGGTGGTGATCCTAGTGACTACCAATTCCTACCTGAGGCGCCCAAGGAGATCCCGCACGGATACGCGTGCGCATACATACCAGACGGCAGTACCTGGGCACTCTCGAACCAGGCTGCGACAGCAGGGGCCTCTGGAACGGCAGGAGGAACGTCGGGAGCAGATCTTGAGAAGAAAACGTGGCTAGCTAAGTACGCCACTCTGACAAACCTCCAGAGCCCACCTCCTGCAGTTGGCTCAGAACTGGAAAAGCAAGCATGGCTGGTTAAGTATGCCACCCCGGCGAATCTTCAGGGTTCGACGCCTTCAGCCATCACCGCGGATCAGATTTGTACAATTCTGAAAGATCAGTTCGGCATGATGCCGAAAAGGAAGACGTTCGGCTATACCAAGCCGTACCCCAACGAGTACGAATTGATCCCGCTACCACCCAAATATCGGCTCCCGGACTTCACAAAGTTTAGTGGATCGGATGGTTCCAGCTCCATCGAGCATGTGAGCCGATATTTGGCACAGCTGGGCACGATCTCAGCGTCAGACGAGCTGCGTGTGAGGTTCTTCGCACGGTCCCTCACGGGATCGGCTTTCGGATGGTACACATCGCTGCCACCGAACTCCATCCGGACTTGGAAGCAATTGGAAGAGCAGTTCCATGAGCAATATCACTCAGAGGCTTCCGAGGCTGGCATTGCCGATCTAGCACAAGTACGACAGAAGCGCGGGGAAACAGTGTCAGAATACATCCAACGCTTCAGGACCGTGAGGAACCGATGCTATTCGATCACGTGACTGAAAAAGAAGCAGTCGAGTTGGTGGTGGTGGGTCTCTCATCATCGATCAAGGACGTGGCCTCCCAAGCAGATTACCCTTCATTGGCGCACATGGTGCAGAAGCTGTCAGCATATGAACAGCGCCACCCAGATGTTTACCAGGATAAATTCAAGCGTGCGGTGACCCTGGTTGAGGCAGACGAGGATGAAGGTGTTGTGGGAGATCGAGAGGTAGCAGTGGCTGAATGGACTCGAGCGGCAGGCCCCGTGTCCTGCAAATGGGTGAAGCCACGAGGCCCTCCAAAAGGGTTCGACTTCGACGTGACCAAAACTGAGCAGATTTTTGATCTCTTACTCACGGAGAAGCATATAAAGGTACCCGAAGGCCACAAGATCCCCACGGTGCAGGAGCTGAACGGAAAGCCATACTGCAAGTGGCATAACACGTTCACCCACACCACCAACGAAATCAACGCCAAAGATCTTAGAATCCCCGGAAGCATCCAGAACACACGAGAGGGACCAGAGGGGGGGCACAGGCCCACCACACCATACCTGCGGCGCGGCCTAGGGGTGGCCCGCGCCCCCTAGGGTTTGGCCAGCCCTTCGACCCCCGGCGCCGCCTCTTCGCCTATAAGAAGCCCCCGGATCAGAAAACCCGATACCAATTGACGAAACCCACGTAAACCTGCCGCAGCCGCCGCCATCGCGAAGCCAAGATCCGGGGACAGAGTCTCCGTTCCGGCACCCTGCCGGAGCGGGGAAGTGCCCCGGAAGGCTTCTCCATCGACACCGCTGCCATCTCCACCGCCATCTTCATCACCGCTGCTGCTCCCATGAGGAGGGAGTAGTTCTCCATCGAGGCTCGGGGCTGTACCGGTAGCTATGTGGTTCATCTCTCTCCTATGTGTTTCAATACAATAATCTCATGAGCTGCCTTACATGATTGAGATTCATATGATGATGCTTGTAATCTAGATGTCATTGTGCTAGTCAAGTGAGTTTTACCTATGTGATCTCCGGAGACTCCTCGTCCCACGTGTGTAAAGGTGACAAGTGTGTGCACCGTGTGGGTCTCTTAGGCCATATTTCACAGAATACTTACTCATTGAATGGCATAGTGAGGTGCTTATTTATATCTCTTTATGATTGCAGCATGTTTGTATCACTACTATCTATGTGCTACTCTAGTGATTTGTTATTAAAGTAGTTTATTCCTCCTGCATGTGTGCAAAGGTGACAGATGCGTGCACCGTGTTAGTACTTGGTTTATGCTATGATCATGATCTCTTGTAGATTATGGAGTTAACTATTGCTATGATAATATTGATGTGATCTATTCCTCCTACATATGCATGAAGGTGACAAGTGTGCATGCTATGCTAGTACTTGGTTTAGTCTCGTTGATCTATCTTACACTAAAGGTTACTAAAATATGAGCATTATTGTGGAGCTTGTTAACTCCGGCATTGAGGGTTCGTGTAATCCTACGCAATGTGTTCATCATCCAACAAAAGTGTAGAGTATGCATTTATCTATTCTCGTTATGTGATCAATGTTGAGAGTGTCCACTAGTGAAAGTGTAATCCCTAGGCCTTGTTCCTAAATACTGCTGAGTTACTACCGCTTGTTTACTACTCGTTTACTCTGAGTTACACGCTGTTTACTTATCGCTACGTGCAATACCACCACCATCAACTACACGCCAAGCACTTTTTCGGCACCGTTGCTACTGCTCATACTTATTTATACCACCTGTATTTCACTATCTCTTCGCCGAACTAGTGCACCTATTTGGTGTGTTGGGGACACAAGAGACTTCTTGCTTTGTGGTTGCAGTGGTTGCATGAGAGGGATATCTTTGACCTCTTCCTCCCCGAGTTCGATAAACCTTGGGTATCCACTTAAGGGAAACTTGCTGCTGTTCTACAAACCTCTCGCTCTTGGAGGCCCAACACTGTCTACAAGAAAGGAGGGGGAACGTAGACATCAAGCACTTTTCCGGCGCCGTTGCCGGGGAGGAAAGGTAAAAGGCTCTCATACTACGGTCTCGGGTAAAGTATTTTTCTCGGCGCCGTTGTGTGTGTGCTCAAAGCTATTTCCTTTAGATCCTGCAATTGCATCTTTTTGTTTCTTGTTTACACTAGTTTGGCATAATGTACAAGAGTGAGCTTCTTATTCTATTTCCTGATTTAAAACATGGATTGTTTGATGCGAAAATTAAAAAACCTATGAAATCTTCTTTGCATGCCGGTAGTAATATTAGTATGAACGCTTTGAACACCATTGTTGACAATAATATAGAAAGTTCTAAGCTTGGGGAAGCTGGTTTTCATGATATTTTTAGTCCCCCAAGCATTGAGGAGAAAATTTTCTTTGATGATACTTTGCCTCCTATTT
This sequence comes from Lolium rigidum, assembly GCF_022539505.1. NCBI lineage: Eukaryota > Viridiplantae > Streptophyta > Magnoliopsida > Poales > Poaceae > Lolium > Lolium rigidum. The sequence goes on from NC_061511.1 coordinate 104,649,180, forward strand.
CTGATGATGATAATGATAGTGGACTTTTGGTGCCACCTACTATGGAGAGTAAATTTTATTGTGATTATACTATGCCTCCTACACTTGATGAGAATAATAATGATAGCTACTTTGTTGAATTTGCTCCCACTACAACTAATAAAATTGATTATGCTTATGTGGAGAGTAATAATTTTATGCATGAGACTCATGATAAGAATGCTTTATGTGATAGTTATATTGTTGAGTTTGCTCATGATGCTACTGAAAGTTATTATGAGAGAGGAAAATATGGTTGTAGAAATTTTCATGTTACTAAAACACCTCTCTATGTGCTGAAATTTTTGAAGCTATACTTGTTTTATCTTCCTATGCTTGTTACTTTGCTCCTCATGAACTTGTTTATTTACAAGATTCCTATGCATAGGAAGCATGTTAGACTTAAATGTGTTTTGAATTTGCCTCTTGATGCTCTCTTTTGCTTCAAATACTATTTCTTGCGAGTGCATCATTAAAACTGCTGAGCCCATCTTAATGGCTATAAAGAAAGAACTTCTTGGGAGATAACCCATGTGTTATTTTGCTACAGTACTTTGTTTTATATTTGTGTCTTGGAAGTTGTTTACTACTGTAGCAACCTCTCCTTATCTTAGTTTTGTGTTTTGTTGTGCCAAGTAAAGTCTTTGATAGTAAAGTAAGTACTAGATTTGGATTACTGCGCAGTACCAGATTTCTTTGCTGTCACGAATCTGGGTCAAATTCTCTGTAGGTAACTCAGAAAATTATGCCAATTTACGTGCAGTGATCCTCAGATATGTACGCAACTTTCATTCAATTTGAGCATTTTCGTTTGAGCAGGTCTGGTGGCCTAATAAAATCCATCTTTACGGACTGTTCTGTTTTGACAGATTCTGCCTTTTATTTCGCATTGCCTCTTTTGCTATGTTGGATGAATTTCTTTGATCCATTAATGTCCAGTAGCTTTATGCAATGTCCAGAAGTGTTAAGAATGATTGTGTCACCTCTGAACATGTGAATTTTTATTGTCCACTAACCCTCTAATGAGTTGTTTCGAGTTTGGTGTGGAGGAAGTTTTCAAGGGTCAAGAGAGGAGGATGATATACTATGATCAAGGAGAGTGAAAGCTCTAAGCTTGGGGATGCACCCGGTGGTTCATCCCTGCATATATCAAGAAGACTCAAGTGTCTAAGCTTGGGGATTCCCAAGGCATCCCCTTCTTCATCGACAACATTATCAGGTTCCTTCTCTTGAAACTATATTTTTATTCGGCCACATCTTATGTACTTTACTTGGAGCGTCTGTCTGTGTGCTTTTGTTTTTGTTTGTGTTTGAATAAATTGGATTACATCATGCTTGTGTGGGAGAGAGACACGCTCCGCTGGTTCATATGAACACATGTGTTCTTAGCTCATAATATTCATGGCGAAGTTTCCTCTTCGTTAAATTGTTATATGGTTGGAATTGGAAAATGATACATGTAGTAATTGCTATAATGTCTTGGGTAATGTGATACTTGGCAATTGTTGTGCTCATGTTTAAGCTCTTGCATCATATACTTTGCACCTATTAGTGAAGAATACATAGAGCATGCTAAAATTTGGTTTGCATAATTGGTCTCTCTAAAGTCTAGGTAATTTCTAGTATTGAGTTTTGAACAACAAGGAAGACGGTGTAGAGTCTTATAATGTTTTCAATATGTCTTTTATGTGAGTTTTGCTGCACTAGTTCATACTTGTGCTTGCTTCAAACAACCTTGCTAGCCTAAACCTTGTATCGAGAGGGAATACTTCTCATGCATCCAAAACCTTGAGCCAAACAACACCATGCCATTTGTG